>NC_143151.1:23941486-24112164 GCF_041381405.1 Jatropha curcas
TTGCTTAATCCGACCACCGCCTGCTTTAAACAAACCTATTGTCAAAACGTTAGCGACTTATATACTATGCAGCATTTTGGCCTTGGCCCAAAACCCGTTTTCCCAATTACAACCCGTGCCCTACACCAGATTACTTACCCGACCCGGACATAAATCATTCCCACCCCATCCCCTAGATGAAACGACCAAACACAAACCCTACCCACCAAAATCGACCTCTCACCCTACCTGCTCCTCCACCAACACCACGCAATACTACCAACAGATTTCGTGGCATTCGCCACTACTCCCATAATGATTAGCAAGAGCTTCGAGCTAAGGGATTGTGTTTCCATTGCAAACAGCCCTATTCTCCATTACACAAGGGCCCCAATAAGTCACTAAGAGCTTTGATTGGCGGTTAAGATAATGGTCTAACAGATGATGGTTTATTTGCGGATATGGAACCCGATTCCTCTAATCTTCTCTCTACTAAACTAGATGAAGCTCACTTCTTTGAACTGGATTTACTACTCTATTTAGTGGGGGGGTATTTCACGACCTCGTAGGATGAAGCTCAGGGGCACTCTATCACTTCAAACGGTCACCATAATGATTGACAGTGGTGTCAGCCATAACTTCATCTCTGGCGATATAGTTCAAACATTCAATTTAATGGTTAGTCCCATGCCTCCTTTCTTTGTCAAATTAGGCGATGGGCATCGGATTCAATCCAGAGGTGTTTATAAGAATTTAAAGCTTCAGTTTGGTTCTATTGAGATAACAAGGGATTTCTTTATTTTCCCTTTGGGCGAAGTTGATATTATTTTGGGTATTGCTTGGCTAGAAACTTTGGAGGAAGTCAAGGTCGATTGGCTGAAAATGAGTATGGGATTCAGTCATAATGGAAATTGGGTAACTCTCACTGGGGATCCTTCATTGTCTTGTTCTTTAGCTTCCATTAAGTCCATATCAAAGGTAGCTATTGATGACATTGAACTTTCTAGGTTTTTATGGGAATTAACTGAAGACACAACATATCAAGCCAACTCCACAGCCCTCTCCTCTAGTCAATCTCAACAATTTCAGCAGCTAATGACAAAATACGCGAATAAAAAGCGTAAGGATGTCCAATTCTCTATTGGAGATAAAGTATTCTTGAAAAATCATCCTCACCGTCAATAATCTGTAGCTACCAGAGTTAATGCCAAGCTGGCTGCCAGGTTCTATGGGCCATTTGAAATCATTGACAAGATTGGTGCAGTAGCTTACAAGCTGAAACTTCCTGTAGACACCAAGATACACCCTATTTTCCATGTCTCACAGCTGAAAAAGATTATTGGCAACCACTCCGTATTAGATACTTTACTGGAGAATTTAAACAGCCATGAGGAACCTCTGCTCCAGCCTGAAAAGGTCTCCTAAAATCGTACAACAATGATCAACAATCAGCTAGTTCGCCAATTATTAGTACAGTGGCAAGGAAAGACAGAAGATGAAGCAACTTGGATCGATAAAGCTGATACGTTGGGGCAATTTCCTAATTTCAACCTTGAGAGGACAAGGCTTGTCTCCCAGGGGATGGTAATGATAGGATTGTTGAGAAAAGCCCAAAGCCCTCCAAGGTTTATTCTAGAAGAAACAAAGAACAAAGAGGGCAGCAAAGGAATTAGCAACACTGCTGGACACATCAGCAGATTCTGTCAGGGGGTAATCATATATATAGCTAGTGATTGGAATGAGAGGTTATCAAAAAATATAGAGTTTGTTATTTTTGGCAGGGGGTCTCTCTCTGTATCGAGCTGGTCCTGGGGCTTACTTGCAACCTTTTTACTTTATTTTCCCTTTCTGTTATTATCTTTCTTGTTCCTCAATCAAGACCTGCTTGTAAATCTGAAATCTCATTTAATGGAAGTTCCAATCTCTAATTTCACCTAACCTCTGTCTCTTCTTCTCTCTTCTTCTTTAATTTATCTCTGCTGCGTTCTTAACTCTAACAGCAGCAGATCCTGGATTAGGCAGAAAAGTGAATGAAACAAAATCACACAATTATTGGTTTTAGTAAGTTGACCAGTGGGAATCAAATTATAGTGAAACTGAGGCATACAGAGAACCTTTTAAAGAACAAAATGAGGAGAAAATGGTATTATACCAATATGTGAAATAAGAATAAGGTCATTATTAGGTAGTTTAACAAAGTAATTTGATACTGTTGTGGGATTGGTTAAAAAATCAAAACAACAAGTAATATGATATGAAGCACTTGTATCAAGAATCTAAGCTGATTTATCTTGAACAAAAGCTTGAGGAAAAGAAAAAGACATACCATAAGCTATATAAGCATCTTGATTAGGCATAAAGACTACTATATTTGCATCTAAAATAATTGCAAGTCTGAAACATACATATTAGTTTTTGATATTGCTCCTTAGTGAATAAGACTATTTTTGCTGAAACATTAGAAGATTAAACAAGGAACTTTCCTAAAGTATATTATTAGACAACAACTTCAGCGTTAACATTGTTGATAGCAGAATGAACAGGCCTAGAAATACTTTGATAACCAAGAGGATAACCATATATCTTGTAGCATCTGCTCTCAACATGCACAAGAAGACCACAATATGAGCAAATTGGATTTTATAAGATTACCTCTATCGGTATTATATCCTCCTCAAATAAATCCAGGAGAAACACCTCTGCCAAAATGTCCTCTACTAGAAGGAAAGAAATTATTACTTCTGTCTTAATTAAAACCAATAGCAAATTGATTTTGAAAAGACTTAGCAGCACAAACTATTGCTTCAAAACTGACATTGAAATATACAAGATCTAACAGTTGTTCTTGTTGAACAACTAAACCAAACACTCTATTAATTGATGGTATAGGCTCCATTGACATAATATGATACTTAATAGTAGATAATCTATCATTCAATCCAGCCAAAAACCTAATTACATAATCTGATTCTTGATATATTCACACAATATCCAGACCACCACATGCACAAATAGGATTACAAGTACATATAAAAATATAATGAAAATTCACAAACTTATCCCAAAGTAAGTTCAATTTCATAAAAATAATCTATGATAGAAAGAGCTCTCTATTGAAAAGAATAGATTTCTTTTTGTAGATCTGAGATCTGAAGAGAATCTCCTTGACTAAATCGATGTCTAAGATCGTTCCAAACATCAACAACATTATCAAGCATAAAACGCACTGAGAATGGAACTAGATAGAGAATGTACCAACCATGCAAGTACCATATTATTCCAATGTTGCCTAGCAAGAAATACAGGTTCCGTCGGATTAGGAACATGAATAGAGCCGTTGAAAAAAAAAAAAGCTTATTTTTTGATAACAGCACCATCTTCATTGCTAGTTTCTAAGAGTGAGAGTTTGATCCAGTTAGAACTAGACATACCAATAACAAAGAAGAAATTTCGCTGGGATGTAAGTCATACATGCTGTTAGGAAGTTTCCCAAGATGTTGATTTTGATTTATCATTATCAATTATCAAAGAATAAGCAAAGAAAGATGGTTTGGCAAGTGAGAAAATGAAAGAAAATCTCAAAGAAAATTAAATTCTATACAATCTATTTAAAATTATGAAGACCGATGTTCTTTTGATTTAACATTTCTAAGAGATATATTCCACCTTTATTTTCATTTGGTTTTTAATTTATCTTTCCAAGCACACGCTTTTTAATGATTTTTGCAATAAATAGGAACTTCAAACTCAAAAATGAATAATTAGATATCATAGATAGCATATATTTTAATAGATTTAAAAGTTACATAATCTTTGAAAAGAATGAATGTAAAGTTCAATATATTTACAGGTGACTTTCAAGATTTTTATCGAAGAAAGAAGGAATCAAAGTTGTTTCAAAATTTGAATTTTAATTTTTGGATGTTTTGTCTGCTTTTTAAGCTAGAGAAAAAACAAACAACTGAAAGAGAGATTATCATAACACAACAACACTAGAGAGCTAGAATGATCGCAAAGAGAACTTCCTTTAATTATTCTTTGGAAAATAATTATTTTGTTCATGAGGTTTTACAAAATTAATTAACTCGTTCTTAATTTTTGCATATTAGTCATTTAGTCCTTGAAGTTTGGTTCCGTCTCATTAAATCATCCTTTCGTCCAAAATCAAATGTTTTTTCCGTCAAACAAAGACAAAAAGCAAAAGTAAGGAGAGAGAGTTATTTTAAATGACAAATGATACCCTTAAGCTTAATTTTTCCTTCATTTTGCTTACTCATCTTCCTCTCCTCCATGGTCTTCCTCCTCTATGCACAGCACAAGCAAACATCAAGTGTTTTTATTTTATGAAGTTTTGATTCTTTTATCAACAAAGAAAAATAAATCATAACATAAATATCAAATTTCTAAAGGTAAATAATTTACCATATATTTCTTTCCATTTTTACTCTATTTTCTTACAACCAAACAGAAAATAACAAAAAAAAAAAAAAAAAAAATCTCATGGATCTAAGATTTTTAAATATAATGATTATTAGGCTTTCATTGACTATTACCAAATTATAGTTTTCAATAATAAAAAAAGTAGAAAAATCTCTCTCTCTCACCTCTCTTATTTTTTAAGAGGATGATGAAGAAAATGAGAGATGGCATCACAAAAATGGACTCTCTTTGTTTAAAAATAGAAATATATGGTATAGCTCCATCGATATCTGTTACGAGGTTTGGAGACTGGTCGAATCGTCTTGTAGGTGTGTGCGCGATGGGGATAGGGAGAAATCGACTGTGGCTACAACACCACCTCAGAAAGCGGCTTAGTCATGGTGGTCGGCTGCATATCAAGTCTCCATGGAAGGAGGAGAAATAGAGGAGCAGTGGTATGGAGATCTAATAAAGAAGGTGATATTGAGATGGTGAACGGTGCCGTAAAAGCTTGACAATAATTTCATTTTTTTTTACTAGAAATAGATTTGTTTATACTTTTTTCTTTAATTTTTTATGTTATCATTCATTTTTCAGATTACATTTTTTTATTTTCTTATCATGTTTTTTTTTTTTTTTTTTTTTTTTTTTTTTTTTTTTTTTTTTTTTTTTGCTTTTTCTTATTTCTTTTAAATGAAATTGATAGAGAGAGAGAGAGATAGAGAGTGTGTGGGAGGAGAGAAACGGATAGATAATTGCCTTTAAGAGTACCATTTACCATGGATGGATGAAGAGATACCTTGAACGGCAAAATGAGATACAACTTTAATAATTTTTTCAATATTTTTATTTATTAAGTTTATACAGTTGCAGAAATGAAGATTTGGAGAGATGGAGAAGAAGAGGGATAGTGATTCTAATTTTTGTGTTATCAAAAGGGCATTTTAGTCTTTTATTAGGCATTTAACGGTAAAAAGCAATAAAATTAGATGGAACAAGCATTAAATGAGACAGAATCCAACTAAGGACTAAATATCTATTATATAAAAATATGAGGACTATTTAATTAATTTTGTAAAATCTCAGGACGAAATAATTATTTTCTATTAGCCTTTTTTTCTTATATTATCCTTTCTTTTACTTCTTTGTTTGAGAAATTGGTATTTTGCAATTTAATCAAGTTGTATGCCATGAACTAATTAGCCTATTCTAAAGATGTATGGATCTTCTTTAGCTCAATTGATTGATTTCAGATTATGTTTCTTTCTCTTGTTAATTAAATTTTTTAATTCATTTCATTTTGCTATATTTGAGATAATATTGCTTTCTTTCTTTTATTTATTTTATCTCTTATTTTCACTATATTTAGCCATAATTAACCATTTCATCCATATATTTTCAAAAGGAGATGATTTTATACTTCTGTCCATTTTTTATACTTTTGCACTAAAAGCCTTAGAAATAATTACTATTTTGGCATTATATTTTGTCAATATTAACTCTCTTATTCTTTTTATTTTAAAATAGACTATTTTATCCCAAAAATACAAGGACATGATAGTTAATTTCGATAAAATACAAGAACAAAATAGTCTCTCTGTCTCATTTTGTTTGCTTATCATTTTTTTTTTAAATGTCCCAAAATGTTTGCAAGATTTCTAAATTTATACACATAAATAATTATTCTTTCAATAATAACATTTATGATCGTTCATTAAATGAAAAATTTTTATTAATATCTTAATGAGTTAAGGGTAAAAAAGAAAAAAATAATTTTTCTTGACTAAATTCTTACGTGTTTTGCTAATTATACAAACAAAATGAAACGGAGAAAATAATAATTATATCTAAATTGTTTAATAAGAAAGTACAAAAATTAGACAAAAGAGCAATATAGTTTTGACAAATCAAATATTAGGGATAAAGTGATCTAGTTTTGAATAGAAAGAAATAAAATAATTAATTAGTGCAAAATAGAAGGACAAAATAGTTATTATCCCTGTTTTTTAGAAAAGAAAACAAAAATTTTGCACCTCACCTCAAGCTGCCCTTTGCGCCTTGCGCATTCATTGATTTAACTGCAAAATTCACGTTTATATATGCGTGAGACAGTTTATTAGTTGAACTTTCCATTCTTTCATACATTTTATTGTTGAATAAATAATTACTTGTACACAAACCAACTGAAATTACATTTTTTAGACCACAAAGTTTGTTTACATACTCATATCCCACAAAAAAAGAACACCCGCAAAACAAGCACTAACGTGTTAATTAAGATGTACAGAAAGCATAATCAGCGGAAGAGAAATGCGAAGGAAGCTCCAACTCAAGCTGATCCTCGAAGCATAATTGTCATCAGGAGACTCAATACCTATTTTATCAACAAACAAAATAGTAAATTTATGGTTCATATCAGACCAATAGGAGCTATATAATACATTATAAAATGAGAGAAGTTTTCTAAATCTATCAAGAATAATGCAATTTTACAGAAACCTGTGTCTATTCCAATCTTGTATTTGAATGCAGTACAAAAAAGTTTTGAAATACACAATAATTGAATAATACATTCAAATAATATTTCAAAAAAACTTTAAATGCAACAAAAACAAATAAACTCATTGGCTTGCACACAATTATGAATGATACTAACCATTTGAATGTCAATAGCATTATACCAATAAGTAAAACATGTTTATCCATAACTTTGTAGGAATTTAAGATACAAAATAAGGCTAGCAAAGTTATATTTGCGAGTGTATACCTGGACCAGTGGCTGGACAAGTGGATACAGTGGCAAGGGTTGTCAAAATATTTTGGCTGGAAAAGCCCGCGTAGGCACAGGTCGAGGTGTTGCAGCCAGTAGTTGTGGTGTTGCTAAGGAGTAAACTGGTTGCTCCATCACATCGCATGGAAGGACAAGTTGACCAGGTCGACTTGGCTGCTGGTCTAAATCCAGATGGCTCACATTGTAATCTGGTGAACGAAAGAAAAAAATTGTTTGGATCTCAAACTTCAAAGAAACTGATTTGACTAAATATTTCAATACAGGAAGATAGATGTTTGAGTAATACACTTACGTCCAGTTGTTTGCAGCATCACAATTGCATTTCACACAACTGTTGGCAGTGAAGAAGTAAGTGCCATTAGGGACAAGCAAAGGATAATCTATTGAGGTTGTGCTTACTGACGAATTACAAGCTGCCAATCAACAATAGAGCAACATTAATTCATACAACATTACAGGATAATTCAAAATCTTGAATAAGAAAATTGGAGAGAAAAGAAAGCACTCCAAACTGTCTACACATCTTAGTGGTCAGAAATTTAGGACTAGCTTGGCAAAGCAGATTATGGATTAAAAGTATAAAGAATCCTCATGGTAAACAAATAATAAATTCTTACAACATTATTTTTATGATCCCAAAATTGATTCTGGAAAAGACTCAAATATAATTTTTCCAAAATCAGCATTCATTGAGCTATAATAGAATTATACTCCTAGTTTTGGCTAATCTGTTACTTACAATAGCTATGCCAAACAGGTCCTTTGTATTTCAAGTCATAAATAACACATATAAAACTCTTCTCCAAAAAGCATGGGTCTCAAATACAGCTTGAAACTTTGAAACTTGTAATCGACGAACAAATACTTAATATTTATAATTTTTCATGTCTAATATAAGAAGCCAATTTATGCAAAAGTAGATATTGCAAATTCATTTTAGGTTTTTATTGAATCATGAGAAAGATCTATAATGGATTGCAGTTTTAAATTCTCTGTTTCCAAATTGAAATGTGCTTAAAAGCACATTCCTAAAAGCATTAGCAGAGCAATCATCCACCAATAATCAGGTCCACCATACCATAAGTGCAGCACTAGAAAACCAACTATACAATGTTTAAACTTTTCTTGTTTTTGAAAAATTGGAAATTCTGCATTGTTTATCTCAATCATTGAATAAAAAAAATACAAAATTTCAAGTGGGAATCTTTTGTTTTTAAATAGCAGTATGATGAGGCAATATGACAAATATGAAGAAACAACTAGGACCAACATGTCATGACTGTAACAGAGGACCCACAAATTAGAAGGAGCATTTTCTAAAGCTGTATACAACAATTGAATCAATTGGCACCATTGACAGAATACAAATAAGTTGGGGACCATATAAACTAGCGACCTTTTTGGGTTTTTAACTCTTTTGGACTACATTACTAAAGCTGTAATGCACAGCTGTTGGGATTTGGTCTAAATAATTTTTACTTCCATTCATACTGTATAGAATTTAGCCTTTTAGTTCTTATACCATTATCAATATACAATATGAGCACAATATTTTTAAAGAACAAATTGTTTATAATATAATTATTCAAGAATTAAAGTTAAAGTAAATTTTTAAAATTTTCGAAACTAAAGCATAATCAAATATTAAAAATTTACCTCAAGAATATAGAGCCACTAACAATTTTCATGTACCAAAATTCTTTAAAATCAACGCATGTCACCTAAAGAATATTAAAAGCTAAAAATAAAATAAAACAAGAACAAGGAAAAGGATGACAGTCTCAAATGAAGAAATATCCAATCCAAAAGGAGAAACTAATAAGATGACCATACTTTCATTGGAATCGGTAGGGAATTTAAGAGATAGGTGAGAGCTAATAGATCTAGTGCTGGATGAAATAAATGGAGCCCTATGTATTCCCTAAAGTGTCAGGCTATGAATGCTCGAGTTGATAGAGTTAAACTCTTACCCAACTCAACCCGTTTCCAACAGGCGGTTTCACGCATTTGATGGGTTGGATTGAGGAAAAAAATTCATAGAACCGCTGATCCATCATGGGTACTTAAATCGACCCAATCCGAAATATGTTTCACTAATGTAGATTAGGCTATGTGATTGTAAGTTCAGCTCAGGAAAGCTGAAAAAACGAGAAAGGAAAAAGAAAAGAGAAAGAAAACCTTTTAGAGGGACATCAAGAACTTGACCAGCCTTAAGAGAACTAGCATTTGTAATTGAATTAAGGGTCATAAGAGTAGTCATAGTAGTTCCGTACTCCTGTGCGATTAAATCTAGCGAACTTCCTGATTCCACCACGTGTCCATAATGAACTACTTTCTCTCCACCAACATCATCGCAGCTACACGGTAATGGAATCTGCAGCTCCTGCCCAACCAAAATCTTGTTCACATCCGGTATATTATTAACGGCCGCTATTTGTTCGTACGTCACCAAAGCCGAGAACACATCTCTAGCTATATGATCAAGCCCGTCTCCTGGTTGAACAGTGTAGATTGGTTTCTTGTTGGAGATGCCCGTCCCGTTGGAGCATTTGCAGGGGAAAGGGATCTTGATTGTCTGCGCTGCGGCTATGGTTTGGTTTGGTGAGGTTGAGAGAGGGAGGTTGTTAGCTCCGAGGATGGATCGGAGGTTTTTGATTGAAAAGAGGGTTCTGATGTCGGAGATAGTGGTGGAATTTGGAGCGACATAGTCGATTAGGGCGTTACATTGACCAGATGTGGTGCATTTGAACGGCTGTGACAACGAACTGGTTGCAAGAGCAGCGAATAATAGTAGGCTGAGAAGTAGAGGAGCAGAAGAGAGAATCATTGCTTGCTCGGTTTTAGTCAAACAATGTACAGCAAAGAAGGAGGAGAAGACGACTCGTAGAAGCGCAAAGACACTGACTGGAGTGGAGAGGAGAGGAGAGGAGACTTTGAAGTTTGAACAGAGTTTTGAATTTTCGTTGTTGGGCCCCATAATTTACTATTATTTATGAACAAGGCCCCATAAAAAATGACTAGTTGTATTTCTTAAATCAGAGAGACCTCACTATAATTTCGAAAAAATAATCATTATTTATTTTTAACTTTTGCTTTTGATTGTTAACTGAAAGTATATTACGAAAACACATTAGATTTTATCATTTGATAAATTTAAAAAAAATCCACAAATTTTAATTTTAATTAGAGTTTATTTTATTAACCAAATTTTATAAATTTCAATAATTTATTAAGAGAAACCAAAAATAAAAAAGTGAAAAAAAAAGAGACTAACCTTTGAGTGGAATATCAATAGTCGTTCCAGCAATAAGCTGACTATCATTAGCAATTCCATTAAGCTTAAACAGCACATCATCTGTAGTTCCAAAGTCCTTAGCAATTTCTGCCGTGGTGCTTCCTTCTTCAACCAGATGTCCATAATGAACAACTCTTTCTCCTTCCACTTCATCGCAGCTACAAGGCAACGGAATCCGCAATTTTTGTCCCACTGTAATTCTATCCGCATTTGGTATCCGATTAAACTCTTGAATTTGTGGGTAAGTAACTAAACCCATATATACGTTATTTGCAATATAAAACAAGCCATCGTCTTTTTGAACCGTATATATCTGTTTTCCGTCCGATACGCCAGTCCCATTAGAGCATTTGCAAGGGAACGGGATTTTGACGACCGCGTCTTTTTTTATAGTGTAGTTTGATGGGGTAGAGAAGGGGAGATTGTTTGCACCTAGAAGGGAGTTGAGGTCTTTGACACCAAAGAAATTTTGCAGGTGGAAAAGAGTGGTGGCGTTTGGAGTTTTGTAGCCAACAAGAGAATTGCAAGTAGAAGAGGGATTTTGAGTGCATTTGAATCCCACTTGGGCAGCTGATTTGGCTGCTAGAGAGAAAAGAAAGAGTAGATAGAGAATTTTCTCTTTAGAGAAACCCATTTCTAATATTGTTAACTTGAGATTTGGGAATTTGGGTTTAATGGGTATTTAAAATGGCGGAGATTTGAATTGTAGAGGATGAAAATGAAGCGAGTGGTTTTGTAGGATATAAGTTAGGTTGACTGTAGAAATGTAACCTTTGACGAGGGTAGACTTTGACTTTCTCGAGTGACTTTGTTATCGTTTGCCTTAAAGTGTTCACATGGAAATACTGGACTGATATTTATGAATGTTTACATGGATAGATTTTTGTAGACTTTAGGGATTCTTTTACGACTATTTTCATTCTTATTCATTTATTATTATTTTTTAGAATTTTTGAAGATTTTAGGATTTATTTTTATTTATCAAATTAGAGATGATATAGTGATTTTTTTTTTTAAGTGATAGAGACCTAAATATTAATTTCAATATAATTTAAGAATTTATTTAAAATTTTGATGGTAATTGATGGAAAAAATTTTACTTTTTTAGATGGAAAGACTTAAGATTAGAAATCTTAAAATTAGTTTTTTTTTAAAGAAAAAAATGCAAATATATTAAAATTAGTTTTCTTGAAAGTACTAAAATTTATGTGTTAATTTCGATATAGCTTAGGACTCATATTTTTTTTTCTTTTATTAAAATGATGGAGAGGACGATTTTATATAGACGACACTCAATTTAGGAGTGTGCATCGGTTAATTTCAATTTTTTGACATGCACTGAACCAATTAAAAACTGAAGTAAGCAAAAATTTTACGACCAAATCCAAAGTAAATAGTAAACTAACTAAACTGATTCGGATCGAATTTGATTTTAATTAATTTGAGTTGAATTAATTTGATTTATTTAATTATTTGTGCAATAAAAAGTTTTCAATTAGCCACTATATGAAATCGAATTTGAATGAAAGTCATTCTTTCACTACCGTTAAAAGTGGAATTTAAATTAAATCAATAAAAAATAAATTAATTCAATTTGAACCTATCAGTTTTTTTTTATTAATTTCTATTAATATGCATCCCTAACAATCATTTCAGTTTAGATGATATTATTACGAAAATTATATTGTAGGTAAAATTTGCCACATGAACTTATTGAAGGCATTTTTTAGTCAACTACATTAAAAATTGTGTCTAGGCTCAATTTAAGCAATTTAGACCATTCATTATTATTATTATTATTATTATTATTATTATTATTATTATTATTAGGCACTACTTGACTTGTTCAATTAGCTGATCATATAGGAAAAGAATGCTTTCAAGTTGAATTATTATTAAATCAATAGAGTTAGTCTCTCTTTTTTCTTTTTTTTTTTTTTTCAATAATTGGAATTCAAAACCTTTGAAAATCACTTTGAAAATAATATTTCTTATTGCATAACACTGGCATTGTACGGTAATGCTAATTCCCACTTTTCCGATTACGTATTGACTTCGCTACAAACGCGTGGAATTAACAATGCGGCCGCCAAACACGGGCGACAAATTTATTTATAATTCCGTCTTCACCATAACATGTCAACAAGTCATTGCCAGCATAATTAAATTATTTCTCCTCCTAAATTTTTTACGGGAAAGACTTATGAATAGGGGTGGCCAAATTCCGTTCCCAGGACCAAAATTGGTGATTTGGAATTGGTCTGAATCGGAATCGAAATTGATGGCCTACAGTTTGATTCTGGTTCCATTATTTTTGGAACAGTGAACCAACGGTTTCAAAAACCGACTGGAACTTTCTGGAATCGTTGGTTTTTCTAGCCGGTTCAAATTGGCGGTTCTAAGAATATTTAAATTTTGTTTGTGACGGCTAGAACCGATGGTTCCAGTTAATTCTAGCAGCTTTTTTTTTTAATTTTTTTGTGAAATCCCCAAATTAACTCTCCGAACAACTATAAATGGCTATATAACAGGTAATTTCAAGGGTATTTGTGAAAAATTGATTTTTTAGATTTATTATATATACCTTATTCCATTTACAATCCCCTCACACAAAATTACCTCGACTCTCTCTACTCTATATTATTCCTCTCTACTCTATATTATTCTTCTCTACTCTACAATCTCTCTAATTTTCATTCATCAATTATTGTCCAAAATATTGCAAGATAATTTCTTCAAAGTCTAATCTCCAATTATTTGTCCATATTATTATGAATTAATTTCTTCAAATTCCAATCTCTAATTATTCTCTCTAATTTTTTTATTCAATTTTCCAAATTACATATTATTTTCCTATAATGGCAAGTAGAGGAAATTCAAGTTCCGGTAAGGGCAAGGAAAAGATTGAAGAAACACAATATTCATCTATCCTTACAAACGACATCTTCAATTTCACTCCCAACCAATATAATCTCGAGGGATATCCAAATGAAAATTTGAAAATTCCAACTCAAGAATCTAAATTTAATGATGAGCATTTACAACAAGAGGAAGAGGAAAAGCAAGAGCAAGAGCAAGGTACACAAGTTTTTGAAAGTTTTTGAAAGAGCAAGACAAAGTTCCGATATACTTGCTATTCATTTCACGAAGAAATTCAAAGGCGGCAAAATGTTCGATATAATTTGCAATTATTGTGAAAATCTTATAAATTCAAACAATCGGGCGGTTATGGATCATTTTGGAAGCATTTAGAGGCAAAACATCAATAAAAATAGGAGTTGATTGGTCTCAAATACAAATTTTTGGGTACGTATCTTCTAACATTTCTTTTTTTCAATATTCTGAAAAACAACAAAAAGAAGAATTAGCTGAAATAATTTCTATGGAACATTTATCTTTTAATTTTGGTGAAAAAGTAGGTGATAATCAATATTGTCAAAAAACTTTAAATCCTGTTGCTAAAAGAGTGCCAAGAAATATTGTAAAATGAACTATTATTTCTTTATATAAAAAAGGAAAAAAAAGAGTTAGAACTTTTATTTTCTGAAATTAAAATTCGTGTTTCAATTTGTTGTGATATTTGGCATGATCATTGGCAAATGCATTCTTATATGGGTATACATATCATTGCATTGATGATGCTTGGAAAATTCAAAAAAAAAAATATTGCATTTCGTGTTTTGGATGATAAACATACTGCAAATACTATTTATAGAATAATCATTTCAATTTTAGATGAATATAAATTGACCAAAAAAATTTTTTTAATTTCATTTGATAATGCTTCTGCTAACATTAAATCGATTATTGAACTTAAATCAATTTTTGAACCAAATATTAGTGGAAAATTTTTTCATATTAGATGTGCATACTATGTTTTAAATTTATGTGTACAAGATGGTTTAAAAGTTCTTGAATCTTTTATTTCTCCAATTAGAAAAGCTATTTCATATTTACGGGAGCATCCCTAATTGATGAAAAGTTGGGCTAAATTTTGCAAGGAAAATAAAAAAAAAAAACCAAAATGTTTTCCAAGGGATGTTTCAACTCGTTGGAATTCAACATATGAATTATTAAACGAGTCTTTTTCATATAAAAAATTATTGTGCAATTTTGTTACTAACAATATTGAAGAAATTAATTTATATCCACAAAATTGGGATATTTGTGCAAAAATTTTGGATATTTTAAAAATTTTTAATGATACTACATATAAATTTAATAGGGTTTATCATCCCACATCTCATTTATTTTTGCCTATATGCATTAATATTATTGGTGCACTTCAACAATTTGAAAATGGTATTTTATTACAAAATTGTGTTTTATCAATGAAAAAAAATGGTTATCTTATTTTAAAAATATACCACCCCTTTTTCTTGTTGCTTGTGTATTTGATCTAGATGTGAATTTGAAGTTTTATTTGAATATTTGATTATTTATTACGAAATATTAAATCTTAATATAGAAGATAATGTTAATATAAATGTATTATTGCATAAAGTTAGACAAAATATTATAGAATTATATACTGAATTTGTTCAATATCCTAGTTCATCTATTTTTTCTAATCCTTCTCAATTCAATAATCAATCATTCTCCACTGTAATGGTAAGTATTGGTGTTGCTGAACGTATATTACTACAAAAACAAAAAAGACCTAGAAATCCGGTTCTTTTTCCGAATTTGATAATTATCTTGCCATTTCTTTCGAGTTTTGTGGTAGTTTTGCATATAATAAATTTCCAATTCTAGATTGGTGAAGTCGTCACGCCAATACATTCCCAACCCTTTCACTAATTGCAAAATAAGTTTTATCAATTCCGGTCTCCACTGTTGCAGTTGAATAGGCTTTTGGTCAAGGAGGAAATATACTTGATAAAACACAATCTCGTATGACACCCGATTCACTAGAAGCACAATCATGCTTGGATGATTGGAGCAAGGCCGAACTAAAAGCACAAGAAAATATCAAAGAAAATTAAATATTTATATGATCTTTACGATGGGTCCTTAATGGGAACTTCAACTGATGGTGGAAATAGCAACTAAGGTGAAAAGGGGGAAATTAGTACAAGGTAAGTAAGAATTACGTGGGCTTTGATTCCTCTAAACCCCAAGAGAATACTTAGACAACTTAATTTTTTTAAAATAAATTAAGTTCAAGCCCTTTTTTTTTTTTTAAAAAAAAAATTAAGTTCCAATTTTTTTTGACAAAAAATAAATTTAGTTGAAGACTTTTTTTTAAAAAAAATAAATTAAGATCAAGTCATTTTTAAAAAAAAAGTTAGATTCAAGCATTTTTAAAATTTTTAAGTGTATTTTTTTTAGAAATTATTTCACAAATTTTTAAATTTTAAATTTTGAAGAAAAATGTTCTCTACTTTTTTATTTTACAATTATGCGATTCGCCAGAAAATCGGTCGTAAAACCGGTTGGAACTGTCGGTTTTGGAACTGTTAAGGAACCGAAACCGTTCGATTCCAAACCAAAACCGAAACCGTCTATTTTCGGTTCGGTTCCGGAACCGTGGCCACCTCTACTTATGAGTTATTACGACTGTAAAAAGAACAAACTGCATATGATTTGTTGGACGCTCTGCTAGAAAAAAAAAATTCAATAATCTTAATAACTCAAATTCAAGTCTATTTACTGAATTCATTAAATAAATGAAGTAAATTCAAAATTTGTAATTAGGGTTCCGTTTATTTTCATAAAATAACTTGCGCGAAAATATTTTTCACAATTTTTCATTGTTTGGGAGGATTCAAGAAAATAAGTCAACCGAAAATATTTCCTTGGTCAAAGGAAAATTAAGTCATTTTTTAAGGAAAATGACTTCTCATTCTCAAGAGTTTAAAACATTTTTTAGACTTTGATAAACTTATTATAATCTTATAAATCTATATTTTTTTAATTTATTAATCATTGGTAGCCATTATCACTACCACCACTCACTGCTCACCGGCTACCACCATCGCCACTGCCATCGGTCACCGGCTACTTCCATAATTTACCATTTTTTTGCATTATTTTCATATTTAAAAAGAAATTTTAAAATACAAAATTTATATTATTATTATTATTATTATTATTATTATTATTATTATTATTATGAGTCAAAAATTTTAATATTTTAAATTAATTTTTAATATAATAACCAAACAATGGAAAATAAGTCATTTGGAAAATATTTTTCAAGAAAAACACTTTTCTTAGAAAATATTTTCCAAAAGTAAATTATTTTCTTGGAAACAAACGGAGCCTAAGCTTGTAAATCAACTCCTGAACCTCATTACGGAGCTGGCTCATGAATTAGCTCATGAGCTTAGAAGGTAATAGTAAATGAGCTTGAACTTAAGTTTGAATTCGAGCTTATAGTTGAATTTAGTAAATTTAATACTCTCCGATTCATTTATATAGACACAACTAACTTAACATAGGGATTAAGAAGTTAGTTTAATTATAATCTTTGGTTAAATCTTTCCTATTTTGCCCCCAACATTGCATTAATTGAATGTTTGCTTTGAAAGTCAAACATGTCATGCCATTTATTCTATAAACACAATTAATGACATATAACCAGAATAAAAGAATAAATGGCAGCAAAAATGCACTGATTTCTCTTGATTAACGCCCTCCTAATCACAATTTTTAAATTTGGCTCCCTTTCTTCGTGCAAAAATTTTGGTGGGAAATCAAATTTTAATTTTCGTTTATAAAACATGGACAATTAATTAAGGAATTTCCCTTTCTTAGTGCAAAGATTTTGGTGGGAAATCAAATTTTAATTTTTGTTTACAAAATGTGGGCAATTTATAAAGGAATTTCCCCTTTTTAATGCAAAAATTTTGGTGGGAAATCAAATTTTAATTTTCGTTTACAAAATGTGGACAATTAATAAAGGAATTATGTGCAAATAATTTTTTTGGAGCCAAAAATTTTGATAGCATTAATTGTCTCTTCAAATTCTCCTCAAATACCCACTTGTAAATAATGTCAATTCATTAGGTAACAATCATTGCACACGAACTACATAAAAAATATCCAAAAGTTCACTTTCTACAACAATGTCGCATCCATTTGATCTGAATCTACAACCTCCGTATTCATTCACAACTTCAGAAAATGTGCTCACTCCGACTGTTGATCCCTTGGAGTTGCACGATTTAAATGCAGAAGAAAATATACAATCCACGACTCATGATAACGAGCTTGAATTCACACAATGCCCTTCTGGCGTGGTTGCTGGTACAAAGAAGGGAGCCAAGAAAAAGAAGTTGACAGAAGAAACAAAAAATTTAGTGAACAACGTGCTTCTTTCTGAAATGCGAGAAGGGCCATTAAATTCGCGCTCTATCGAGAAAGTTGCGCAACAATGTCCATTTCAAAAAGGTCAGTTTACAAAATTTGACATATTGCATAGAATGGTGCACTAGCTGCAAATGGGATGAATGGTATGAAGCGTGTTGTAATTCCAGCGGATAAAATTAAAGAAATACCGCTTACACATCGGATGAACCAATGGTCATTAGCATATAAACTGGGCGTATTTTTAACAATTGTGCACAGAATGTTAAAAAGAGTGGACATTAAGCCACGCTCGAATGTAATCAAGCCACTACTGAAGGAAGAGAACAAAAAAAAAAAAATAATAAGAGTTGAATTTTGCTTGTCTATGATTGATACAGGTACAACCACTAGCAATCCATCCTTTATCCACATGCATGACATAATACACATAGATGAGAAGTGGTTTTTTATGTGCAATGAAACTCAAAAATTTTATCTTTTGCCTGATGAGACACTACCTGCACGCACACGTAAGAGCAAAAGATTCATTCCAAAGATCATGTTTCTTGCTCCAGTTGCACGCCTTATATTTGATTCTAATTCTTAGATTCAATTTGACAGTAACATAGGAATTGGGACATTCATATACACTGTTCCTGCTAAAAAAAAACAGTAAGAATCGTGTAGCGGCACAATGGACATCAAACGTATTCTGTCAATCACAAAGGAAGTTATTCGTGATTGCCTTATAAAAAACTTACTGCCTTCAATCAAAGAAAAATGGCCAACGAACACTTCTAATATAGTATTTATTCAATAGGATATTGCTAGGCCACATATAATTGATGGAGATGCTGAGTTTGCAAATGTTGCAAATGAACATGGTCTAAATATACGTTTGATAAGCCAACCTCCTAATAGTCCAGACTTGAATCTCTTGGACCTTGGTTTTTTTTAGAGCGATTGATTCAATAAAACATCAAGAGGCTCCTACCAACATAGAAGAATTGGTTTCAGCAGTTATTAAAGCTTTTGATGTTTTTCCTTCAACTGACGTAAACAAAGTGTTTTTGACTTTGCAGATGTGTATGGTTGAAGTATTGAAATGTTCTGGAGGGAACAATTACAAAATTCACCACATGTCGAAGCTTAGTTTTATAAGAAATGGTACTTTGCCTACTGTAATTGAAGTGAATGCAGACATAGTGAAGGAAGCAGCAACAACAGTGCAACAAGCAGCAACAACAGTGCAACATCCTATTGCGAACATAACAAATATGTGAGAGTAGTTTCATATGCATTAAAGGAGAAATGACATTTAGTAGAACCCCTAAATGTGGTCTTTTTGTTTAAAAGGTGCGCTAGTTGTCTTTCTAAAAAGTTGCTATAAATCATCTTCTGGATAATATAAATATGTGTTGAATAAACTTTAATATAGCCTAGATCTTATAGTTCATAGAATTTGTTTAATAAGAAGAGACAATAAGCGGAAGCGTACCTTGATCCATAGCTATTGATTACCTCGTTGCGGCAATTCGATTCTCACCGTAACAGCAGATCTATGTTTCTTCACTCTGGCCTTTTGTTCGTAAGTGCTTTTTTAATGGTCAGAGAATTATCAACAGCACGAGAGTTTTTCTTTTCACTCTCTCTCAAACAATCTATCACCGTATGTGTTTGAGGTAGCCGTCACACTCTCTTTTTCTTTTCTTAACCCTAAGCTATTGATTCCTTTATTTTTTATAAGGCAGAGGAAGGGTATTAAAACTCTAACTGGTCCTTATCCATTAAGCTCAATAACCATCATCTTGGGCCACCTTAATTAGAACAAGCCCTTTAATCACATGGTCCACTCAGATTATTAAAATAATCTAACAATCTCCCACTTGGCCTATGTGCATTTCTTGAATCTATCATGTTAACCTTAATTAGAATTAAGATGATCGGATTATGGTGGTCATAAGTCATTAATCGACATGATTCCTTCCATATATCACAGACCACTTCAATTCATAAAACTTTAATTGAGAAACTATTCAACAAAAAATACATTGTCACAATCAAATGTTGTTGTTATCTCACTCAAACCATTATTATATACATCTATAATGTGGATAACACATAAATAAGCAAAACACATCTTTAATTGGATTCCCAAGTGTCACAATAATATGAGCAAAATAACCATATGTATATATATATATATATATATATATATATATATATATATATATATATATATATATAAGTTTAAACATCATGCTAATAAGGACTTATCTATAATGACCATCCTATCAACATGGCCAGTGAAGATTTTGGGCGGCAAGCCCTTAGTTGGCGGATGCGCTATCATAAAATCAGTACCGATATGCTCAATTGACACCTTTGTTTTTGCACTTTTTCTTTCACAGATAGGTACTTTAAATCCATGTGCTTTGCACCCTTTGAGTACTTATCATTCTTAGAGAAGAAGATAACTGCGGAATTATCACAATAAATTCTCAACGGTCTATCTATACTGTTGACAATGCCTAGACCTGAGACAAAGTTCCGCAACCACAATGCATGAATAGTGGCCTCAAAGCATGCCACAAATTCAGCCTCCATCGTGGAAGTAGCAATGACAGACTACTTGCCACTCTTCCATGATACTGCTCCTCCAGCTAGGAGAAACAAGTAGCCAAATGTAGATTTTCTTGAATCTACACAACCGGCATAGTCTGAATCCGAGTATCCCACCACTTCTAGATGGCTAGACTTTCTATAAGTGAGTATATGATCCTTAGTGCCTTGTAAATATCCAAGTACTTTCTTTACAGCTTTCCAATGGTCCATCCCATAATTACTTTGATATCGCCCTAACATTCCGACGGTGATACTAATATCCGGTCGAGTACATGTTTGAACATACGTTAACCTCCCAACTAATGACGCATAAGGAATAGGCTCCATCTCTTTACATTCCAAATCATTTTTAGGACACTGCAGTTCGCTGAACCTATCTCCTTTCTAAATTGGAACTATTCCTATAGAGCATTTTTCCATTCTGAATCTCTCTAATACCTTATTAATGTATGCTCTTTGAGACAATCCTAACAGTCCTTGTGATCTATCACGAAATATTTCTATTCCTATCATAAAGGATGCCTCTCCCATATCTTTCATTTTAAAGTTCTTAGAGAGAAAACCCTTTACATCATGAAACAATCCAACATCAGTCGCAGCAAGAAGAATGTCATCAACATATAGGACTAACATGATGAACTTGCTCCCACTGACCTTCATATAAATACATCGATCAATAGTGTTTTCTATAAAACCATATGAAGTGATAGTATTATTAAACTTAAGATACCATTGACGGGAAGCTTGCTTCAGTCCATGTATTGATTTCTTTAACTTACACACCAAATTTTCCTTTCCTGTGACCACAAACCCCTCTGGTTGGTCCATATACACTTCCTCCTCTAAGTCACCATTAAGAAAGGCTGTCTTTACATCCATTTGGTGAAGCTCTAGATCATAATGAGCTACCAAAGCAAAAATAATTCTTAAAGAGTCTTTTTTGGAAACTGGAGAAAAGGTCTCTTTATAATCAATGTCATCCTTCTGAGTATAACCTTAGTAACAAGTCTGGCCTTATATCTTTCAATGTTGTCCTTAGAGTCCCATTTGGTCTTGAAAAACCATTTACAACCAACTTGTTTTAACCCTTCAGGCAACTCGACTAAATCCCAGACTTGATTATTACTCATTGATTGCATTTCTTCCTTCATGGCATTAAATCATTTTTCAGAATTATCACATTCCATGGCTTTCTGGAAAGAGAATGGATCCTTATCAATGCTCAATTCACATTCATGCTCAAGTGAGTAAACCACATAATCACTAGAAATAGCTGGCATTCTTTGTCCTTGTGACCTCCGTAATGCTATTTCTTGTGAAACCACTTGATCATTCATGAATTGTTCATTATTTACTGGTTCATCATTTATATGGTCATTTTGTGGGTTTGGAATATTGTTTTATTGTTCAACCATGTTGTTAAACCGTGATACAACAAGTGGAACAACAACCGAAGAAGAGACATTAGGAAAATCCACCTGAGTTGGATTTTTAATCTGAATCTCTTGCACATTCACTTTACGTGGTTCACTGCTCCCACTAATTTGGCTATTTTCAATAAACTGAGCATTACCAGACTTTACAATTCTCGTACCATGGTTAGGATAATAAAATCTGTACCCTTTTGACTTTTCAGGATATCCTATGAAAAATCCACTAACCGTTCTAGCATCAAGCTTCTTTTCATGTTGATTATATATCCAGACTTCTGCTGGGCAACCCCAAACATGAAGATGTCTTAAATATCCAGACCCAAAAATCATTAATTGGATACTCTGAATGAAAACTACGTACCAGACCCAAAAATCTGATTGCCGTGTCAATCATTAATTGGAATATCCAAAACCAAAAACAAACTAGCTCCACCTAATTAAAGTCTCGACTAACAATTTATTTTGGCATTTTAAGCATCAATCTGTCGCTAATGGTCAGAGTATCTGAACTGTAATACAAAATGTCTTACCCTAACAACCTCTTGCATCCAATGTACCAAACAAAAAGAAAATAACCACCAACCACTCTGTTGACCAAGTCTTTTACACAGTCAATTGCAGTCAGCTCATTTTTCTACTACCCATGCCAAAACCTCATACAAGAAAGGATGTTATAAAACCATGCTAAGCAACACCTCAAGAGGCACTAATCTAGAATATGCATGATCACATCATTGGTAAGTTAGATGCATCTTCAGATCGAATTCTTTACATCTTAACAATTCAGATTATGCACAACGCCTAAATGTTTACCTTGGCATCTGACTCATAAATCCATAGTCTTCAATGAATTTTTGTGTATCATGTCTTGAAAAAGTCGTGCAACCAGAACTTTTCTGCACAAAATTGAATCAAGCTTTTTCATAGCATTATATTGTACTTGTGAAAGTAAAACCTATAACATTACAGTTGTAACATTGAATTTCCTTAAACATTTGCTTCTGTTTTCATGCCCACAACTTTGACCGTTGCTAAAGATCGAAGTCTGTATCTGAAAAAGGATGTCTCGTGCACAACCATGACCCCTACTTGGGTTAAGTACAACTAACAATGACTAAGCACAAACATACACCATCATTTCTCCTCCAGTCGCTGCAGCACTGACTCAGCAAAGCTTTGTTGCCTGACATACAATATGGAGATTATTCAATATGGAGATTATGATATTCAATTTAATTTTTAGGTTGGGAAACCAGTTCAAAAATTAATTATTTCAAATAAGTTTCTATTATGTCCAAAATTTAGGACAGTTGCAAGGATGAGTCATAAATTATGTTGCAATTAGAAGATGACAGAGTAAGAGGAATATAATACAAAAAGTCACAATATCATATAACAAACTCTGCTAGGTGCTAACAACCCTACCAAAGAGCAAAATCATGTACATAGAATTTTACAAGGTATTTTGTTAATATAGATGAATTTGGGAAATTTTTCTTAATTCCAACCTTCTAACTAGAGAACATCCAGTGCAGTAAAAGCTTGAATTCAATAATATGAAGTTATGAGCAAAAATTGTTTAATTAAAACTGAATTATTGCACCAGACATACTTTCAGTCTATTTGGTTTGTTGGGAAGTTTACTTTTGACATTTTAGTACAGCATGGACCAACTAAACCAATTTTCAATCCAGACTGTTTTATCATTTTTCATATTTTCATCCTTCTAAGTAAGCTAGCCGATCGATGATTTTCTATTCATGTACAATAAAATCAATATCCATCTTATAATGTCCGCTCACTGTCTGTGTGACAGCCAAATTGAAGTGTGAAGAGGTCTTAATTGTATTGCAATTACAATACATCAAAATAGACACTTGGTCTCAGAGAGATTAGGCTTTGATTTGATCATTGCTGATGTTCAGGATTTCATTTGACTGTTATGAATTGAAGTTGTCAAGCTCTTGTTTTCCATGAATCTCATTTGCACAAGGTACAGAGTAACTGAATGAAACGAATTGGGGACTTTTGTCTTGTGGATATATTTCTCTAAGTCAGTTACGTTATAACATGTCAATTTTGTCAGTTCCTAAAATAACTGCAAGCTGCTATTCCAATGAGCACCACAAGATATTGTGGTTGTTACTTCTTAATAAAGAATCAGTGCTCACTCTAATTGATAGACTGGGACAAATTTTGTGTAATAGTTGAAATTCCAGCGCCGCCTTTAAATCTTTTTTTTTTCTTTTTATGTATTCTCTACAATTTAATTTTCCACTCTCTTCCTATTTTTCTATTCCCACCTGCACCTTCCAAACTCCGATGAAAGATTTCACATCTTTTGATTGATGATGTCAAACAAATTAATTATCTCTGCTCTCAGTGAAATTTCTTGAAGGTGATTTTTGATTTAGTTTGGTCTTGAAAATTTTAGTTCAGTTCATTTATTTTGGTTCAGTTAGAAAAGCTAGCATTAACTGACAGAACCAACCGAATAAATAGCCTAAATAAAAATTATATGGCAGTGAGGCCACACAATGACTATTTAGGCCTGAATTTAGGTATACATATTGTAGATTCCACATATAAATCGAGAATCTCTCAACAGGAACTATATATGGACCTATGTCTTAGAGACTCACTATCAGCTGGGCAGTGGCAGTATCGGCAAAAAAAGCCGTAAAAACTGACCAGGGAGAGCCATATTATGATGTGCTGGTTTATGTATGAAAACGACACAAAGAGAGAACTGCTTACAGAAATTCCATACCTATATAAACCTAGAGACAGGAAGGATGAGTAATTATATGGTAGTCTTCTAAAAAGTCCGGAAATTAACGCAGAGATGGTGGAAGGTATAAAAGGCAGAGAGAAGTGTTTTACTTACTTTCGCTCTCTATGCTTTGGGCTAGGGCGAGAATACTTTAGATATCCATCCCAAGGAACCTTTTTGAGACCTGCTCGTACAGATATTATGTCCCTGACCCTGCATTAGAGTATTCAAATTAAAACAAAGCCATTATATGATGAAGATTTTACCAAAGACATTTCTCTGAACAGAAAGATGATGCAACCTATCAACAGTTGCAGATAATAACTTGAGATCTGAGTGATTTACCTCTCAGCAAACTCAATGGGTGTCTCTCCAGGTTTCAGATTTTGTGGCTCCAAGTACCATACATCACAAACAACAGCCCAGGAAGTCATGAGTTGCAGCAAATGCATTGTAAATGACTGCCTGCAAAAGAGACATGTAAGAGTAGCATTCACTGATATTATCAAGAACAAATTAACCGAATCTTGATGACATGTATAATAAATGAAATGACCAATAAGATACACCTGATACTTTAGCTTAAATTAGAGAGAAATACACGCAATCATTCTTAAGTAACCGTAACATGAATAACGAAAGGTTAACACTGACAACATATTATCTCACATCACAGGTATAGAATCATTTTTGTAAGGCTGATACGTGGAGGTCAGTGATTGTGTTTGTGTACTGCTCATTTTCATTGGCTTGGACGAGTGAATGAATATCCTATACAACTTACTGGATTTTGTCTCATTGCATGGTTCCTAAACTTAAATATATGATAAAAGCATTGAGGTTAGGAACCCAGAAAAAGGTAGATCCATATTAAAAAGAGACCAAATATCTTACTGATGGCCAAAGCAACCTTTTGAGGCTGACCAGTATAAAAGCATTTCTATTTCCATAAGAGCTTTTTTGTTGCAGAAATCAGTCTTTGAAAAGCATAAAGCAGCAAAATGAGCAAGCATGACTCTGGAAAGAAGTGAATAAAATAGATATCAACATTATAAAATGAAGATCATTACTTCCGGCTGTTCCAAAAAGCATCAACAAAAATTTTGTTGTATTTGATTGCAATTGGACAAACAGTACATCCCAGTTCGAATGCACCCTATGCATCACAAAGAAAAGAAAAGTCAATCACAACAATAAGCACAGAAAGCTGAAAGGACGAATAAATTTTATATCCAATTTCCAGTACCTTCTTGAACATTACAGTATAGTGATTATTTACACAAGTTCCTTCAGGAAATATGAGAAGAGGGTTATTGTCAGCCCCCTGAACATGATCCCTTAACCTGAAACATGTGTATTTTTATGATCATAATGCACATACAATTGCATTAATGAAATTCTGCCTACTGCATTTAAACTTACTTTTTTGTTACAATTTCACGATCCTTTGCCTCTGAACGATTGAACCAGATACATCCGACACTCTCTAATATAGTGCTTTGCAGTAGTCCTACATAAAGAGAAAAATAAAACTGATCTTATTTCATTCTGTCTATTTAACGTATGCAGAAAGTTATCACAACTTCCCATCGTCTTAGATCTGTTGCTGCTTAGTTTGGTTCAAAAAACAATAGCTTGTACAGAAGTTGGTGGTCTAAATTTCATAATTTCAGAAATAAATGCACAAATTATTCAATGAAATTCTATTACCGACTCTTTCAAAAACTAATATAAAGAACAGAACTACTTGATAGATTTCATCAGTTGAACACGATTAAGGGGGCACTTCAAAATTTTTTATTAAAACACGCTTGACAAAGTCATTAATGAAAAAGCATGGTTTCAACCATTTAAGTCATAAATTAAGCCATTAATCACTTACCAACCCATCCAGGATGCTTCTGCATAATAACAGCAAATGCAGTCATCTGTTCCAAGATGATAAAATCAATCATGGAGGTATGATTGGCCACAAAAACCTGCTTAATCCATAATAAACATATTCTGGTTAATTTCAAAGAAATGCATATTATTAGCTCACAATTACCATAACAAATCAAAACATAAACATGCATTCAATGAATTGTGAGCTGGCATCCAAATAAGAAAAAATAATACTCAAATGGACCTGTTTAGGTCGGATGCTAGGCCGTGGACCATGGTACTTGACAACTCCGGTCCATGATGCCACAAAGAAGCTGCAAATTAACTCCACCAAACATCTCTGGGAGGAGAAAGAAAACTATCAAGATTAGCATGTAAGCTTATTTCAATTCATCTATATTTCAGTAAGCTTGGAAGAATATGATATGAACATGATTAGGCCCAATATTTTCCATCTCCATTAAGTTCAATTGTCTAATAAACTATGTAGTCCTCTTTGGATATCATGATTTGTCTGGAAGGAGGAAAATGGGCAACTTTCAATAGGACTGGAGTCATAGTTTGGGTTATTAGCGTAATATTAGCAGTTTCCAGCACATATAACATAAATCCAATGGCTCAATCCTCTTGCCAAGGAAGTACAGCCCGTTTCCTTGAAGAAATACGCACAAAATTCTAACATTGCAAAAGAATGGACTTCCAAAAGATAGCATGGAAAGTAAAGTCCACTCATCATGTTAATCTAACCCAAAAAAGGCAACAAAATCTAAAAAGGATGAACATCAGAACTTCTAAACATGCAGAAAACCAGGCTTTCCCAACTTTCCAGCAGTCACTTCTATTCGCAAATAGGGTTTCAAATGCCCAGAAAGAAAGTATGATTTTGAACTAAGAAAATGAGGCAAAGCAAGAACTTTAAGTAAATTAATTATTGGTACCTCAAGCTTTTTTCTCAACTTGTCATGTCCTTTAAGTAGGAAATGCACAGGAATGTAGCATGAAAGGAAAATTATCCACCCTATTGTCAGTACTAGAACCCTGCAGATGTAATTGATATAACATCAGAAAGCAAAAATAAAACAGTTCATTAATGTGACAACTCATCCTAAGGTAAATCGTCATCAAAACCAAAGTATTTTATGGATGCCCAATTTTAAAACAGAGGCGAAAGAGAACCCAATCATTTCTTTGTAATGATATCTCAAAATTCCATTAAATAAGGAGTCCATAGACGCTAAAATTGGCTTAATTTGGCACAAGAGAACAGCCTCAGTCCACAGAAAGCATCTCGTCAATTAATTGTGTGGGAGTAGAATGCTAACCTGATGGGAAACAAAATCCCATATCGACACACCACACCGCAGCACCAAAGGGGAAATAGATATATGTTCCAATTCCATGGTTCTGGAGGATTTGACTTGAAACACCTTGTAAAGGTGTCCTGTTCAAAATCAGTAATTGAAATGGGGAGACGAAGAACAATTTAGTCCAACATTAAAAAAAATAATGCTATTAAGCTCCTCTTATGTTGTGTTTTCAAAAAACAATTTACAATACAATCTAAACTGAATTAAATAGAGTAAAATGATCTCTTTAGCCAACCCTCATTTGATCTAATTGAGTTGAATAAAGTTTTGCATAAAGAAATGTCAAAAATATTCATTTTCAGATAAAAATATCTTGCCAATCAATTGTTTTAGTTTAACTCAAAAGGAAAATTACACTAACAAAACCAAAATCTGTTAAAATAAATTTAACAAAAAAATATCAATTCACTTTCTGTTCGTAATTCTTTAGCTATTCTGCCAAGATTGAGAACTTCCAGTCATGAGACAATAACATTAATTGAGCTAGAATCATTTTATTTTCCCATTCAATAAAGAGTATCCTGGACTCATTTTATCGAGAACCAAACAATATTCCTATACACAACAATATCTAATAAAAAAACGCACAATTAACTCACATCAACAATGGCACCAGCAGCCTCCGTTAGGGTCGGCGAAATGTCAAGCAAATCACGCCTATAAAAATCAGCAAAAATAGGAAAAAAAAAAACTCAATAAGCGAGCTGTGTTTGGTAGCCGAGCAAGCCAGGGAAAACAGAAAGTCGAATAGGAAAAATTAGAGACAGGCGTTTACAGACGAAGCTTGCCACGAGGTTCTTGAATAGAGACTCCAGAAGGAAGGTAGTCTTCGATATTGGGTCGATCCAAGTCCAATTCAGAGCTCGAGGTCTTTAGCTTACCTGGAGTAGCCATTTTTTGCTGTATTGTATATAGCAAATCAGAGAGAGAGAGAGAGAGAGAGGTGATATTCTGATACGGTATTCTGTAAAAACTGATAGATTTGATCTTTTTCTTTATTACGGTATTCTAATTTTTGTGTTTGTGGTAAAGGAAATGAGAATGGATGAGAAATCTATGTCGTCCTTCTTTGCGCAGACCAAAGCAAGGCACGTTATGTATTTTAACTTCCCCTCTCTCCTGATTCCTTTCATTTATTCGGACGAAATAAATTTTTAATGGGAAATAAAAGAACTTATCATACCTACCGCATCAAATTTGGTAGTGATTTGTTTTTTAAAGCAAACCGGAGAATGCATTAAGAACCATAACAGAGTAACAAGTCCTATGGAATAGACCATGCTATCCCTTCTTGTGCAAGTCCACCCTTCTCTTTTTTGATACTTTGAACTTTTATACTAATATATTTAACATTTTAATTAATAAAATTATATATATTAAATATTTCAATTTATAAAAATTTTCTATTAAACATTTTAACTTAACTTGTGTAAATAGATTGATTAAATATTTATAAGATAGTTGAAAAATGTAAAAATTATTATTCTAAAAATCATAATAACCATACGTCATTTCAACATTTTGCATATAAGAGTAAAAAGTAGTTAAAAACTATTATCATTAGTGTGGAAAAGATGCGCGGTATTGCCAAAATTCAGAGTTTAGGATGCGCAGTAGGTCTGATAATAAGTTTAGAACAATATTTTTCAAACCGAAATAGACATTGAATTGGCTTGATGAGTGGATCGCAATTAGACCGGATACCAGATTTTTTAGGTGCCTTAACCACTCGATCCACTTAGTTTATAGCAATATTATCATAACCAAAATGATAATTGAACTAGCGTTATGACTGGATCACGGTCAGACCAAATTAGGCCAATTCAAATGGGTTTTCTATTTTTTTTAATTTTTAATTTATAATATTATATACACACATCATATATACATGTTTTAAGTGCAATAGAAATTATTTTCACAATAATTAACATATATAATATTTCATTACCATCAAATATTCATCTCATATAACAAAATAATATATTCTATTGGTCCCATTTTGTTTGCTTATTATTCCTTTTTTGGATGAGCCCAAAATATTTGCAAGATTTTTAAATTTAAATATATGAACAATTATTTTTCCCTTAATAACCAATTGGAAAAAATGTCATTTTAGCCCCTAAATTTGGAGCAAATGTACAAAATGCCCAGAATTGAACTTTTGAACTAAAAAACTCCAAAATTTATCATTTAAGGTTCACTTTGCCCACGTTAGTCGTTGAAACACCAACGTGTGCATGACGACGTCAACCAAAATTTTCTTTAAATTTTTTTTTCATTTTTTTTATAATTATTAAATTCTCTTTTCTTAATAAAAAGATAATGGTTGTCTTAAAAAAGAGGCTTAATAAATTAATATTCCAAAACGACAGTTTCCTTATTACAACCTAGCTTCATAGGAAGAATTAGCTCTCCTAGAAATTCGACCTCAGCAACCTCTTGATGCCTCCATATTTCTCAGCCAGATTATGAGTACGAGAAAGCGGTGCGATATTATAACTTGATTGTGGTTTCGTTTTAATTTGAATTGATTGACTTGTTCATAATTCTATTCTCTGTTATCTTCTACCTCCATGAAGGAGAATAACAATAATCGGTTATTGGTTTTTTAGCCAAAGGGATGTGATTACTTTGAGTGATAGTTTAACTTATCCATTCAATAGTTGTAGAGGCAGAGTGGTAGACAACAAAGTAGATTGCTAGTTCTTATCCCATCTCAAGTGCAGCTGATGGTGCACCAGAATCCTTGTTAATGGAATTTGAGAGAACAAAAGAAGGAGTACGAGTTAGTTAAGATAAAGGAATTGTGCTTCTTGTTAGCATTTGAGTACTTTTGACAATGTTTTTTGTTTCATATGTGAATGATATTTTGTGTTCATCTTTTAGTTCTTGTTTTTGCTTTGGGAGTAGAACTTTTTTTTGTGGATATTGAACAATCTGCAGATACTTTGCTATTAAAATAGGAAGGAAAAGTAAGATGAAACATTGAAATAACACATTTACATTTCATTTATAAATTTGAAATAAACAAATCTAACTATTAACAACTAATCTGGATATTTATTTATCAGCGTTGGTACGCAAAATATTTGTAAAATGAATTTTTATAAATTTGAATTTAAAATAGCATCCTACAATATGGACACCAATATACAATACAATAAGTAACAACAACTCTCTGCCAACAAATGTATACATTATCTAGTTTCAAATTTTCATAAACCATTGTTCAATCCAATTACAACCAGGATAATGCAATCAGATCCCACAGAGATATTGGAGATGAAAATTTTATAATCTGAAATACAATTAAAGAGGGAAAAGAACAAATAAGGAAAGCAAATTAGCCTCTCTAAACATACTTAGATTGTCCAAATACATGAAGAAGTAAAATAATTAATAAATGAAGGCCACAAAAAGACAAAAGATAATAGCATTTGTACACAGATAATGTGGTACAAACTGCTTTCTACCCCTTGAACCTATGCTGGGTTTAATGAAAGAAAAGAAAATAATAAGAAGAAGGTTTTATGGAGGAAACCAAGGCCTCTACGTTAGAAACGTATTTTGATGATTTAACCGACGCCTTGGGTCTGTTATTCATTAAGCTTAAATAGTCAAAGCAAGCTAACAACTCAACTGATTACAAGGAAATAAACTCTGCTATTTTACAGCAACTAAAATCAAAGCAGAGATCTTTAGCAGACTTATTCAAATTTAATAAAAGAAATAATTAAGGGTCACGTGACATAATGCCATGCTCTTTAACCATATCCAAGCCAAAAGTATGGTGGTCAAGTACATGCATGCAATGCTTGACTGCTATAATCTTTTAAGATAGGAAATCAATAATATTTTATCAATATACGTTTGATAAAAAAGAAATCCTACGACAGTAAAGAAACTAAACAAAAACAAAATGACTCCAAATATCTCATGCTATAAGTTATTGCTTGAGGCTTCCAAACAAGTTTGATCGGCTGCAACATTGGTCTGAGATTGCTTGTCTTCCTCTATGGCAATTCTGCAGTTCTACATTGAAGCTCTGTTTTTTTTTTTTTCAGTTTCTATGCTTGAAATGCTACCTCCTTGATCTATTGACTGCACAAGTTGATGTGTCTATGGAATTTTAGGATGATTAGGAGGCTAGGTTGACCACGACTTATGTGATGATGAGTAACCACGCGTTTTTATGATGATAGGTAAGCACGTGCACTGACCTTCAAATAAAATGGTCAAAATGAACTTAAAATAGGAAGTTTTGGAGATTTTTTGCCCAAAAGTTTAATGCTGGGCAATTTGAACATAATATTCAAGTTCAGGGTCATTCCTAACCTTTATGATTGTTCGTTAAATAAAAAACTTTTATTAGTATCTTAATTAGTTAATGGTAAAAAATGTAAAATAATTTTTGTTGACTAAATTTTTAATATGCGTATTTTGTAAAACTATGCAAACAAAATATAACGGAGAGAATATATAAATACAAAGATTTTAACTATTAATTTTCAAACTTAAAACCAAATAATAATTCAACATTCATAAATTCAAATCACATTGTTTAATCCAAGTTGAAAGGTCAATTTTAAGTTCATCAAACACACAAAACCATACCAAATACATATAAAAATAACACCTTTTTTTTAAATGAACAAAAATATTACTTTTACCAAAAAAAAAAAAAAAGATTTTTCTGGTTTTATAAAGAATCTGATTTTTCCAAAATTTGAGTCAATGTTATAATCAAACCAGACAGTCAGCCAGTTTTCAATTTAGCCGGTTCGACTAGCTAGTTGAGTTCATTCATCCAATACTAGTTTATAGTGAAAATTTTATTTTTTTGTTTAAAATTAAAGTTGTTTGGTTTGCAACAAAAAATCGGACCAGACCAAAAATTGGTTCATGAGTTAATTGATCAGACCAACCGGTTGAGTCCAATTTTCAAAATACTGGTTTAGAATACTACAAGATGTTTCACGTAAAGTATAAGGGTGGATTTATATGTTTCACTATAGGTTAATTATAGATTTTCAAATGCGCCAAATCATAAATTCGATTAAGAAAAGGGAAAATAATTATTTTGTCACTAACATTTGTCATAATTAATTAAGTAGTCTCTAACTTTTATATAAATATTTAAGATGCCCTTGAGGTTTACCTCTGTCTCACAGAATAGTCCTTCCGTCTATTTTCTTGTGTTTTTGAGGTTAAAATAGGTAAAAAGACTTAACTGCCCTTAAATATTTTACCTCCTATTATTTAGAACTTAAATGAAGACTTTAGTTGCAATCTTGTCTCTTCCTTCCGTTAACCTCCTTTCAAAATCCTCACCATCGCGTACACCACCATCACCACCAGCCAGTTCATAAAAAAACAAGAACAACAAAATCCAATGGGCAAAAAGCATAAATATAAGAAGATTGACAACAACCCTTCTTTCTACATAAAAACATCAAAATCAAAACGATTAAAAAGAAGCCAGTTACAAATCCAATCATAAGTACCGACAATTACAAATTTATTATCTTTTGTCTTGAAACCTTGTTTAGAAGTCAAATTTGCTACCCATAGCTAACAATGGTGATGAATAAAGATAGAATCCGCTTGTTGATAATAATCAGAGAGTCGTTTTTATTGAGGATAAAGAGAAAGGATTCGGGTACTTAAAGAAGGTTAATCATAAGGTAAGACAGGTTGTTGATGGTTTGTTGAATTTGTTGATGGGTCTGTGAGTCTGTTTTTCAGTTGACTTATGGAGTTGAGGTTATGAATCTTTTGTATTGGATGAAAGAGAAGGTAAGAAAGGAAGTGGGTTTGATTTTGCAAATATGTTCAAATCGATTTAGAATTTGCAAAGTTTACTACATGTAGTTCAAGTTGATGGTTTCTTGTGTATAATTTGTGAGAAAAACCATTTCAAAAAGATGACGAGGGAGAGAGAGTTACCATGAGAATTAAGAGTTTCTATTCCAATGAAATTCCAACTTTTTTGGATAGCTTCAAGCTCCTTGCGTGGTGAGTTTTTCTTTTATTTTTCTTTTATTCTTTTTTCAAGTTTTAGTTGTCTGATCATCTCTAACTTCATTAAGGGCATCAATGGCATTTAAAAATATCCCTTCCACCTATTTCTTGATTTTTATCCAATTTTAATGGTAAAAGCATAAAAAATGAATGGAAGGACTGTTTTATAAGACCAAAGCAAATCTCATGGAAGTTTTAAATATTTATATAAAATTCAGAGACTACTTAGATAATTATGGAAAACCATAGGAACGAAATAATTATTTTTCTTTAAAAAAAACTTAACCTTCAAGTTCTAATCATTATGGTGTTTAAGGTTTGGTTTGAAAGATTTGTATAAATCAAACCAATACTGACGACTTATTAACGATTTGGTTAATGAGTGATGGTGAGATGGCTTAGATGGCGAGTGTAATATATTTTGTTGGTAAATTATCCTCCATTTATTTGGGAATGCCTCTAGGCTGCAATCCAAAAAATTTTCAAAGCATGGAAATTAGTGTTGGATAAAATGGAAGCAAAACTTTCAGTTTGGGAAGCAAAATATTTGTTCATGGGAGGTATGATAACTCTCATTAAAGTTGCATTATCTTCTTCACCGTTATATTATATGTCGGTTTTTAAAGAACCTAAACTAGTTATTCAAAAAATTGAAGCTATTCAAAGGAAGTTCTTATGGGGACAAAATTCAAATGATAGAAAGAGTATAAGTTAGGGTGGCTTGGATAGAGTGAAAATAAGTAGTGTTGTCATCAAACATTAAGGCGAGGCAAGGGGTAGGCATCTACTAAACTGTGACGCGAGGCAATTTCAATTTGGCGTAGGCGACAAGCCTCGTCAAGGTTCAAGCGAGTGCCTCAAATAGAAATTGTTATTTTCCATATGGATATTAAAATTTTAGGTTAACATGTAATAATATATATATGGGAGAAAAAGTTAAAATTAGTTGGAATTCCAATACGAAAAAAAATATCAAATCCGAGCATCATTGACCAACTCCTCATAAATTTCGTTTTTTTTTTTTCAATATGAACGAAAAACTCGGCACCTTTTGAGATTTGAGAAGAGTTGCTCTATAAAAGGGCTAACAACCATTTAATGATTAGGTGAAAATTTAACACAAATATGGGGAAAAAAAGGAAAGTGGTTGAAAATTAAAAACTTTGGCAGCAATTAATAAATAAATTAAAGTCTAATCTAACCATTAAAAATAAGTATAACAAATATGGAAAAAAAAGTGACTATAAATTAGGAAGCTTGATAGCCAATCAAAGAATTAGGTAAATAAAATCTAATAATTAGAAAAGGAAAGCACGTAGGATTTCTAAAGACACTGCATGTTACTAAAGACCGAAGAACTCAACGTAAAGAATAAAAAATCCTTAGTATGAAGAAGAAAAATTTAACGATCTAACTCATATTTTGTTTGGATAGGTGTAAAATATGGGTGGATGTAAAATAAGGGGTAAAAATTTCTTGGGATTAACAAAATTCCTTGTTTGGTTTGGTGAAAATGTGAAGGAGGGTGTAAAATAAATAGTGCTATTTTACACTCCATTTTGGGAGGAAAATGAATAGTGCTATTTTACACTCCTATTTTACTTCTTCTTCCCAAACATAGCATCAGTAAGAACAACTCCACAAATTATACCTAACCAAGCTATCATTGCTAAGGTACTTAAATATAAGGGACAAATTATAATTTTGTCCATGTAGTTTGCCATAAATTACTAGTCTATCCCTGTATTTTAAAACATGCACTATAATATCCTCATAGTTCATGCAATTTTTCTTCCGTTCTAAAATTTACACTTTTACTGGTAAATTTCTATTAAAGATCGAAAAGCCCTCTAATTTTTAGGGTGAAGATTTTGTCCTTCTTCTATCGGGTCCACCATAGGAGATCGGCTACCATTTCTTCAACAAAAATTTAAAATAATGTAATAATGGAAGGTATAAAAGAGAGAAAAGAAACTAATTTTTCAAGCAAAAAGAATAAGCAAATCCAGAATAAGATATTAATAGTCCCACTTCTGTTACTACATCATTTTTTGAAGTACAATTTGAGTTCTATTCTCCTTAATAACTATATATCAACACCACTTCCTTCTATGATTTTGGAATCCCATATATGTTGGCTCAAGGGTCAAATATTTATCTTAAGATTTTGATGATTGAAACAAAACAGATAAATTTAAATTATATTATTAGTGCTAATAATATGTTATGCAAATTATATAAGGAAGGTAATAAATAAACAAGGCAAGTCCTACAATTTCAAGGATCATGAAGACTATTGAAGACCTTAGTGGTTAGATTTTTTTAGGATTCATTGTAGATAAAAAGAACATCTATTTATAAGCACAAAACTAATTTCTTCTCTCTTTATCAAAAGGATTTTTTGAAAGTAACTCTTTAAAAATCAAAAGTCTTTTCGTTCCTCGATTATCTTACCTAAAAATGAAAGAGATCTTGTCTCAATCATTTTTTGTAATAAATATCTTAGAAAAAGCTTGTTCTTAATTTTTCGAAAAATTATCTTCATAAAAGGTTCGAAATTTATTCACTTACCTAAATTAGAGAGACTTTGTCTCAAATGATTTTGGTATTAAGAATAAATCGAAATAAGATTTTTATGCTCTTCATTTTCGGAAACAAATTTTAAAAGATCCAAAATCTTAATTTTATCTTCTTACCTAAACGAAAGAGATTCTATCTCAAATCGTTTTTGGTAAATATTTCGAAAAAGATTTCTTTTATTTTTGAAAATCTTATTTTTAAAGGAAAGTTAGTTTGCTTTTATTCACTTACTAAAAAGAACGAATATTGACTCCAAAGATTTGGTAACAAAGACTTCCATATCTTCTAAAAATGGAAAGTCAATATTCTAATTTGAAAAAGGGATTTCACTTTCTAAATATGGGATTCTCATCCCTCTCTATAAAATGGGCATTTCGTCTTTAAAAGACGTGGAAAAAAGAGTTTTCGTTTTAAGAGTATTTGTCCGTTGATCATATCTTTTATCTCTCAAAACTTGCTCTCTACCCTCTTATTTTCTTTTTATCTTAATACTTCATGTTTTATCTTTAAAAGAGAAAAGAAATTTTATAACAACTTCTTTTGAATGATTTCTAAAATGATTTTCTAAAAACTGTTTTTCCTGTGCTTATATGTGCATTTCTGTCTGTCTATTTAGATTCTATAATCTTTAGTAGACAGGTTTTCTTTTGAAAAACTTTTGTGTAATAGCTTAGGTGAAAAGCTATTACAAAATAGGTTATCAAGCGATCTTTTCCGTGAGAGATATTCTAATGTCTTGAATTGAGTTTCTATTCTCTGCCAAAAACAGAAAGGGTTGAGGTTAACTAGAACCTTTGGAAAATCTAGTGGGATAAAGGGTAGATCTAGGAGTTGATCTATTGCCATGTACTGTTGGTTTGTCTCTTACCCTTGAAAAGAGATAACATAGTTGAGGATCTCAAGATGAGTCTTAGGGAGTGGATGTAGGCGAGTTAGTACCGAAACACTATAAATCACTGTGTTGATCTTTTTATTTTCTGAAGTTTTGCTTGATACTATTTTACTCACACTTCTGTTTATATTTTAGAAATGCTAAAGTTGTTAATGGTTTTGATGTTCTAAAATTGAAATAAGCTTTATCTTTTCTGAACATTAGAACTCTAGACTTCTGCTAAGTGAATATACCAAGTTCTAAATTGTTCTTCTATTTTCAGTATATTTCACTATTTCTGTTTCTAATCAGTTTTCTAATCTTGATTGAAGCTTTGTGCAGCAATTCAGATTTCAATGACTGTCTCTCACATTTTTATTATTTAAACTTTAAAAGGAAGTTCTAAACAAAATAGCTTTCCTTCATAAAGTATTTTTGATATTGCATAAGAAATTGTGAAGCGGTTCTAATCAATAACTGTACTTGGCAAAGTCTTTCTATTTTCTACATAAGGGCATTGTGAGGAAGTTCTAATCAATAACTTATTCTGACAAGTGCATTACTTTTCCACTGCAACAGAATTCTGAGTTTTGTTTTTAAGTCAAATTTTTTATTTTTAGAAAACCCAATTCACCCCCCTCTTGAGTTGTGCCATACATATTCGGGACCCACCATATATCTCAGTCACAAGACCCAAAATTAAATCCTAATCATTGCTTGGGATGACGACTATCGGCGATACTAATTTAATTATGTCTGATCACGGTAGCGTAAGCAATAAGAATACACCTGGAAGTAAGTTCGGTGATAATAATATCAACGATGCTAACTTGGATGGTGTTGAGAGTATAGAACTAGAAAAGGTTTTTAGGTGCTACAATGACATTAGTTAGCGGTTGACCAGGGCAGTGGCATTTGTTTAAAGAGCCTAGAAGAAGAAGATGGCTAAGAGTTTTAAAGGTATTTTTGGGCAATAACATTTTCTCTTTCTTCTGACTGTTTATTTTCCTTTGACTTGTACTAAAAATTAGCATAAAATGGACGGAAGGACAGTTATGTGTAACATATCAAACTATGAGGTTATTATAGTGTATTTTTTAAAATGCAGAGATAGACTAGTAATTTATGTCAACCTAAGAATTGAGTTTGATAAAGAGGTTACTATGGATTGTAAGCGTGTACCCAAAAATTGATTCCAAGTGTTGAAGCGCAAGACAAGATCATGGCTATATTATCAATATAGGAGAAATATGAAGGTCCCTTTAGCATTCCCAAGGCTATTAGATCAAGGAACAAAAAAATTCCCAGGTAAATATATTGTATATTACTATATTCAAAAATCATACTGAAAAATCTTAGTGTTAGGAAATCATTGAATTTGAACCAATTGGTCATTAATATCACAACTGAATGGTGGAGTTTGTTTGGAAATTTAACTCCAAATTTGCAACAACTAGCTATCAGAATTTTAAGTTTGACTTGTACTTCAAAATGTTGTGAACATAATTGGAGTGTATTTGAACATGTGAGTGACATTTTTCCCCTAATTCCTATTCAATTAATAGGTTCAATATCTAGTATATTACATGTGTTTACAAAATATAAATATTAAAGTAATTATTAAACATGTAACATAATTATATTTAGAAGAGAAAAACAGGCTTGAGCATTAAAGATTACAGGATTAGGTGTATATTAAGTACAATCAAGCTTTTAAGGTGAAATCTAATTGATCCCATATCTCTAAATGATTTTAATTGGTTTTTTTTAATGATAATTTTACATGGGTTGATGTGGCTAGGGCATTTAAGTTAGGGAAATAAGGACATACACTAAGCAACCAACAAGATCAAGTGCAAATACAAATGCCTGCGGATCAAGAATATTAAGCATTTAAGAAGAGACTGATTTATTTAGAGGAAAATGAAGAGATTAAGGACGATATTGAATTTGATTAGGAGGAAGAAGTGGCATATGATGATGATAATAATTTAATGGATGTGGAAGAAAATCACTAGAGATGAAAACCTTAAGAACTAGGGTTCTAAGTTTATACGACTTAGTTTTGATTCTATAACATTTCATCTGGAATTCTAAATTATTTAATGTTTCTTTTGAAATTAAATTTTAAATGCATAATTCTAATTCTAAATGCACAATACAGTTTTGAACTTATAACAAGACATCTATAATTCTAAATTATATAATGCTCTTTGGGATTGATATAAAATTCTAAATTTTGAGTTATCTAGAATTTTTAAATTCTTATTTCACTTAAACAACTGCCTTGAGTGCCGCCTAGTGCCTCGAAAAATTAATGACCTTATGGCCTCAAGAGTGCGCTTTTACTAGAATTAAGTAGAGAAAAAAAAATGAGGATTTAACATTCCTTCTTTAAAAAGGAAAAATTGAATTTAATTAGACAAATGGTGGTGCAGCTTTCATAAAGATAAATATTTTTTGTGGAAGAAAGTGTGAGGCTCCAACCTAAGCATCAAGTTCAATCTACTAAATGAGATCAAAATATTCATTCGGGTTAAGTTCATGAAAAATGTTTTATAGAGTCATTTTATAGAGTCGCCACTTAAATTTAATTTTAAAATAAACTTAAGAAAAACCTTTAATTAACTCAAATTAGAAAATTTTACGAATCAACAAAATAAATGAGGATTCAGGGACTAGGTTTTCAGTTTAAACAAACATTTAATTGACCTTTTTAGTTAATGCTTAATCTTAAATGGAAATTAGATTTAAGGGGAGAATAAACAATTTATAATAAAGCAATAAAATAAAATGAGATACAAAACAATAAAATAAAAGTGAGGGGTTATTGCCTCTAGCTCTTTGATGGGAATTCTAAAATAATCACACATCTCCCAATCCAAAAATAAGAAAGGAAAAAGAGTTTCGGGGGTGAATTTTGATTCGCAGCTTGAGTTTAGAGAGTCGAACATGCCTACTCATCACTTTGAACGGGAATAAAGACCAAGCAATTCTTTTCCGTTGTGAAATTAGGGTTAGCTCATTTCAATTTTAGAAGGTGTATTGCTAAATTCTATTTATCATGTTTTAGGCTCTAATCACCCTTTTCATGAAAAATAATTTATTTTTGGGCTCTAATTATCGATTTTAGAAAAAGAAGGCTTTAATTGTCATTTTAGGAGAAGAGAGATAATATTGAGAAAAAGTTCATAAAGGACTTACCTTAGCCTTAGGGCATGAATCCCTAGGTTGACTGCGATATGGACCGAAAGATTGACCGCCTTGGCTCCTTCTTCTTAGATTGACTGGCAATGTGAGTACCTTACCATATTAGAGTTTCAGTTTAGCCTGGTCTTAGACTTCAAGGAGAAATCTAAGCCAAGTATAGAGGGTTGGATGATCAAGAAGGGTCCAAATCTAGAGAAGGCTTTTTATGAAGGTTTGGTGGACCAAGGAGGCTCCAAAACCAAAGGTGGAAACCTTAAAATCTAGTCTAAGGAAAAAGATTAAGGGAGAAGTGAGTTTGAGGGAACATTGCCCCATTCACTTAAAATACTCAAGAAGGATAAAAGATGAGAAAAACGCTAGAAAATCAAAGAAACATTTCAAGTAAGGCTTCTAGGATATACTTTGCAAGGGAAAAGAGATTCAGAGAGATTGTTGTGTGTTTGCAAGGCCAAAATGAGCTTTTATTTATAGAAAAATGGACCAAGGATGAATTGCAAGCTAAACGAGTTGGATACAATATCAACACCACATTATCTCCATGCTTTAACCACCACAAGCTTGGAGGTTAACCGCCATGCCTGCATGATTATCGCTAGGGCTAGGTAGTTTGGGTTTTTTGTGTCTTATTTAGCTATCTTGATTCAGGTGGCTCACAACTTAATTCAACTCTGTTTTGGCCCATAATATACCATTTAAAAGTTTTAAATGTCTAGTTTCTCATCTAACTTGAATCACTAAAAAAATTCCATATGTGGCTCAAATTATGATTAAAAGAGTAGAAAAATGTCATTTTTGAGTTTTCTTGATCTGCAATAATTTTAGACCCGATTCATAGCCCGTTTCAGCTTGGTTTTCAATGTTCCATATACCGTTGGAAAGAACTTATTGTCTAATTTCCAATGGTATTAAGATTTTTCCAAAATTCCATATGAGGAGGAAATATTTATTACCAAAAGAGTGAAAAAATGTGACATTTGACTTTTAGGTTAACCTCTGATTTGCTATTGATTTGAACCACACATTTTTTAACTGATTTGCCACGATATGAGAGAGTAAAAATACATGTTCATAGAAGGTCACTACTCAAAATATGGGTTAAAAGGACATCTAAATTTAGATGTTAATCCTTCCATTTGAAGGAAGATTTCTCTAATTTGAGAAAATATAATAAAATTGGGATGTTCTTCTAGCCATGCAAGTGATTTTTTAAAAAGTGGATTACGTTGGACTATTGGAGATGGTAAGCAAATAAAGATTTGTTTGGATAGTTGGACCCAAGATATTCCTTTAATATGTTTCTTTCTAAAGCTTTTTCGGTTAGTAAAAGAAAAATGGTATTGTGCAAGATAATATGGGTATGATCTCATTAATTTGCTATAAAATAATAATATGTTAGGTACAAAAGATGAAAAACTAGTTTGAGTCTTTGACAACTAACGTCACTTTTACTTTAGAAATCCTAACCTTCTCATAAAGACAAAGAGTTTGGTAGCACCCTTGTGCCTTTGAATCTCAAAGGCATTTGGGTCAATTTCATCCCCTTAAAGGTTACAGCTTTTTTTTGGAAAGCCTTCTTAAATTAATTGACATACAAGCTTAATTTGCTAAATATGAAGGTGATCGAAACACTAATGAGGTAAGCTGCCCTATATGTAATGAAGTTGAGGAATCAATGGACCATACATTGTTAGCTTGTTGTTTTGCATAAATGGTACAGAAGGCTATTTGGAGGTGGTGGAATGCTAATGCATGATTCCCATTTTCCTTAAGAAGCCTTGGATGGCAATGGGAGCATCTTATGTTCTTAAAATGTATAAAGCACACTTGGATTATGATTTTCTTTATTGCAATTTGGTCCCTTTGGCTCTATTAGATGGCGCCTTGAATTTCGTGCATGAATTTATCTTTAAGCCCAATCTTCATTTCTTTCTTTCTTTCTTTAGGCATACAGCCTTGCTATTGCTCTGCTTGGGTGCAAAGAAGTCTGGAAATGGCAGGCTATAAATACAAGACTATGGTCATTTCGCCATTTTGGCTTTTGACGAAAGACAGTCAGAGATTATGTGAAATAGCCTATTTTAGAGTTTTTTCTTTTGTCCATTTTCTACTCTTAGTTTAGGTATAGTAATTTTGTCCAATAAGTAATTACCATTACAATTTGAAGAGAGAATATATTATTGCAAGATTTGGGTATTTTTGGTTTAGGGTTTGAGTGTTATCTCACATTTTTGTATTTTGTATTTTCACTATTAATTAGTGGATTTTGTTCTCCTTGACCCGTGGATGTAGGCTTACACTGAAACACTTAAATTTTTTATGTCCCTCTTATTATTTTGTTGTCACATTATTAGTTTTCCCTTTAGCCCAAATAATATTTTTCATGTTTCCGCTGTAATCCATAACAAGTGGTAGCATGCCAATTTCCACAATCTAATTTCATAACAAGTGTTATCAGAGCCAAAGGTTTTCTGAGTTTGCTATGTGGTTGCAGTTTAAACTGATCTTCCACATCAGAAAAGATTGGTTGGTATCTATTTGTTTTGGAAATTGTGTTGATATTCTTGTAGCAATTTGGAATCTATGGCGTCAACAAAAATTGACATAAAAAAATATGACCAGAATATTAGTTTTACCTTATGGCAAGTCAAGATGCAGGCAATTTTTATACAAAATGGATTGCAAAAAACTTTAAGCATGGAGAAGTTACAAAAGGAGATGACTGAAGATCAAAGGAAGGATTTAAATGAAATGCCCTATCTGCCATTCAGTTATGTCTATAAAATGAGGTTTTGCGAGAAATAGTTAATGAGAAAATTGTAGTTTTTGACCATGATTTCATCACTGGGCTATAGGAAAATCCACTACAGCTTCAACGGTGTGAGAATCAGCTCGATCGGACGTCGTTTGAGCCTCGAACGGACTCCTAGAAGCCCAAAAACTCAAAAATTAGGCTAAAAGGGGAAGGCAGTAATTTGCTCTGATCGGTACCGACCTGTCCAGTGTCGATACTGATCACCTGCTTATCGGTACCAGTTGAGACCCCAGAGTAGCCCTCACCAGTAGTGGCGGTGACATGGTCGATAACAACCTGGGTAAGCTTCAGCCTATAAATTAGCACTTCACCCCTCATTTGCAAGCACCTCTTGTTGCTTGATTAAGCGCTTCTCAAGCTTCAGTGACTCTATTTCTCCTTTTGCGAATGATTCTAAGGTTATAAAGTCCGACCTTGCTCTTCTTCCTTAGTTGAGTTAATGCCCGACTTGGTTCTCAAAAGTCAATCATTTTAACTTTCCATCACACTTTGGTCTTTCTTAGACCAAAGCTAAGTACTATATATATTAAACTAAGTACCTTAGCATTTTGGAGCAAGACTCGACTTCCTTAATCTTTCATCATCGTGGAACTCTGAAGCCACACACTCACCCCACCAAACCCCTCGACCCCTCGTTCTAGGGTATAAAACTAAACTTAATCTTTGTCAATTAAGCACAGTCCATCGGCACTCTATAAACTGTCAAGCCTGTTCCATCCAACACTCAAAATGCTTTAAGCCTGGTCCATCCGACACACTGTAAGCCCACTCCCGAGTGGCACCTTCAAACCCTACCATCCTAATCAATGGTAGAACTTAGTGCGCATTGATCATCATACAAACAAGGTAAAAGGCATACTAACAAATTTTTGCCTAAGTAGCGGGCCCCTGGGAACAAACTGGTCAAGCTCTAAAGGAATGTGTCGCACCACCTAGAATCCTCGATAACGAGGCTAGAGTTGGGCTCCCCTCCAAATTGCACCATTTATTCATTTATTACTTTTAATGCACTATATTTCTGATATTGTCATGCATTATTAGGATGATCATGTATCTTTTAATTGTCACCCACGCAAAACTGATTTTTGATTTCTTAATTAAACCCAAACTGTTGATGCAATCAAAAGAAGCTGAAAATCTAGTCCCCAAATCTAATGATTCGAGGCTAGTGTTTTTATCGTAAAAGGCAAACTAAAATGGAGTCGATCACAGGGTTTTTTTTCTCTAAAAATTAAAACAAATTAAGGTGGCGACTCTAACATATCACACACCATCAAAGCGCTCCTAAGAGCCAACCCGACACACATAAGTGCTAAATCGAGCCATAATCTATCCCAACAAAAAAGGAATTGTAAGGAGTTCCTACTAGTTTTCGTGACGAACCGACCAATGGCTCGTCTAGATTGACTCCGTCCTTTAGATCTTTCCCATGGCACTCGAGAGTGGGCTCATAGCAACAGATTTGTGAAGCAAACTTGAATCACAGTATTTGACAAAGAACCTCACAACAAAATTATTTGCGAAGCATTAGATGCATATGCTTTCTATGGCAGAAGGCACTTCCTTGAAATCCCATATTGATGAATTTAGTTCCATTTTGATGGATTTGAAAAATATGGATATTGAGTATGATCAAGAAGACCAAGCTCTTATGTTGGTTCATTCTTTACCTCCGTCTTATAAGAATTTTAGAGATACTCAAATTTTCAATAAGACAACTTTTTGGAGGATGTAAAATCAGCTTTATTTTCAAAGGAGCTTATGGATAAAGAGCTCAGTTCCAGCAATCACAGTCCAGCAGAAAGCCTATTTGTTAGAGGAAGACCTACAAGATCTTAAGTAAGGTCACAATCAAGGCATTAGAATCTATCTTGTAATTATTGTAAGAAGAACGAGCACATTAAGGTTGATTGCTTCAAGTTGAAGAATAAGTAACAAACAAGAACAAGCCTGCTGAAGCCAATGTTGTAAAAGATGGTAATCATTATGTAATTTCTGTATTTGGAGTTGAATTTGAATCCATGTGTAAGTGGTATTTAGATTTTGGTTCATCATTTCATATGTTGTCCATAAAGAGTAGTTTTCCACTCTTGAACCTATTAATGATGTTGTGTTGATGGCAAATGATGAACCATTGAATGTTTTGGGCATTGGTACAATAAAATTCAAAATGTTCAATAGTGTAATAAGGACATTGACTATTGTTCAATGTGTTCCAGACATGCGAAAAAATCTCATCTGCTTAAGTACATTAGAGATGAGTGGTCACAAATTCAGTGGAGAAGATGGTTTTGTGAAGGTTGCTAAAGGTGCACTTACTATGATGAAGGCGTAATGATTTGGTAGATTATATTTGCTACTGGCATTTATAGTTATTGGTACAACTGTTGTGTCTACTTCCTTACCAAATTCTGATAGCATCAAATTATAGCATATGAGACTGGGACATATGAGTGAAAGAGGCTTGGAAGTTTTGAGTAAAAGGGGTCTTCTTTGTGGCCAAAGTACAACCAAATTGGAGTTTTGTGAACATTGTCTCTTTTGCAAACAAAAGCGAGTTTGTTTCAGCACAACAGTTCATAACACTAAAGGTACTTTGGCTTATATCCATTTAGATCTCTAGGGGCCGGCTCATATCACTTTGAAAGATGATGCTCATTATATGCTTACCTTTATTTATGGCTACTCCAGGAAGTTATGGGCTTATTTTCTAAAGCATAAGAATGATGTGTTACCACCTTTAAATAATGGAAGGCTTTGGTTGAATGACAAATAGGCAAAAAGATTAAAAGGCTTGATACAGATAACATATTAGAGTTCTGTGATAATGAATTTAACAAATTCTATAAAGATGAGGAAATTGTAAGACATTTTATCGTCAGACGAACTCCTCAACATAATGGTGTTGCTGAACGCATGAATCGAACTCCATTAGAAAAGGTATGTTGCATTTTATCCAATTCTAGCCTATCTAAAGATTTTTGGGCAAAAGCTGCTTCGACAACATACTATTTAGTGAATCATTCTCCATCAACAACTATTGGTTTGAAGACTCCAGAAGAGTTATGGTCAGGAAATCCTCCTGAGTATTCTAATCTGAGGGTATTTGGTTGTCCTATTTACATTCATATCAAAAATAGAAAATTGGACCTTAGATCCATAAAGCGTATTTTCATTAGTTATTTAGCTGATGTCAAAGGATATAAAGTGTGGTTTCCTGATCACAAGCCACCTAAATCAATCATTAGTAGGGATGTCATTTTCAATGAAGTCGAGATGATTAATCTGAAAAATGAATCTTCTATTTCATTTGACACAGGTCCAAAAGGTTTAACTAAGAATGTGGAGTTTGAGGTGGACAATATACCTCCATATAATGATTCTTGAGAACAAGGCCCAGTTCAGTTGCCTTCACCAGTTCAGACAGAAACATCATCATAAGACGATCATCAAAGGCCCAAAAGACAAAAGATGATCCCTAGAAGATTGCTTGATACAAATTATGTTCCTCTTGCATAGTCAATGGCACAAAAAGCAGACACTGTTGGTGAGTCATCCGCATATTCAGAAGAAATTTCTTGTGATAATTCAAGCAGATGGCTAGTTGCCATGCAAGAAGAAATGAAATCTCTTCATAAGAACCAAACTTGGAAATGGTTAAACACAACTATTTCGGAAGCCAATATGATAACTGTTTCTATTTCAGAAAGTTTACTAATGGCTCATTTATTTATTTGTTGTTGTATGTTGATGATATAATCATTGCTTCCAAGAATATATCTGAGATCCACATTTTTAAAGAAGGATTGGGTGGTGAATTTGAGATGAAGAATTTAGGAGCAGCCAAGAAGATTTTAAGTATGGAGATTCAAAGGAATAGAACTACAAGTACTTTTTATCTTTCTCAGACGCATTCCATTAAGAAATTTTTAGCGCATTTTGGCATGAATAACGCTACACTTGTTGGTACTCCATTTGGTGCCCACTATAGACTATTTACTGCTTTGTCACCACAGTTAGAGAAAGTTACTGAATACATGTCATGTGTGCCTTACTCGAGTGTTATTGGTAGTATGGTGTGCACTCGTCTTGATATTGCACATCCAGTTAGTGTAGTTAGCAAATACATGTCTAACTTTGGAAAAGAGCACTGGGACATTGAAGTGAATTGTAAGATATTTGCAAGGTACTATTGTTTGACGGAAGCAAGTTTAAGTATTGCTTGGACTTGATTAGTACTTTTAAAAATTAAGTTTTTGCCCTTTAAGGGCTCAATGGAGAAGGTGGAGAAATTCTACGAATTTTTTCATTTAAGTCTAGAAAATTCAAGTCAAAGTGGAGATTTGTTAGATGGTGCCTTGAATTTCGTGCATGAATTTGTCTTTAAGCCCAAGCTTCCTTTCTTTATTTCCTTGGGTATAAAGCCTTGTTATTGCTTTACTTGGGTGCAAAGCAGTTTGGAAATGGCAGGCTATAAATACAAGACTGTGGCCATTTGGCCATTTTAGTTTTTGACGAGAGACAATCAGAGATTATGTGAACTAGCCCACTTTGGAGAGTTTTTTTTTTTTTTTTCCATTTTTCTGCTCTTAGTTTAGGTACAATAATTTTGTCCAATAATTAATTTCCGTTACATTTTTGAGAGAGAAAATATTATTGTGAGATTTGGGTATTTTTGGTTTAGGGTTTAAGTGTTATCTCTCACTTTTTTATTTTGTATTTTCACTATGAATTAGTGGATTTTGTTCTCCTTCGCCCGTAGATTTAGACTTTGGTCGAACCATGTAAATTCTTTGTGTCCCTCTTATTATTTTGTTGTCGCATTATTATTTTTCCTTTTGGCCTAAACAAATATTTCACGTTTCCGCTGCAATCCATAACAAGTGGTATCATATCAATTTCCACGGTCTAATTTCATAACAGGCTCCAAAAGAATAAATGCATTTTCAAAAGAGAAATTGATAACCGTGGCATGATTTTGGAAAATATCAAGCTCAAGCGTTATGAACTTCCAAAATGCAAGTGTCCAGATTTACTTTATGGTCTAAATGAATGGTTGAACAACAGTTTTAGTATGCAATAATTTTATCAAAAAGACAGTTGGTCTGGAAAAATTCTTGCTTGATTGGGAATGCCCTCCATTTAAATGGATGAAACTCAATGTGGATGGCTTTGCATTGGAAAGCCAGGGTCAACGGGTATCAGAAGGGTCTTGGCAGACTCAAATGGAGTGGGAAATGCTTGTTTTGGAGTCTTTAGGGGTTTTGGACTCTAATAAAGCAAAACTTCCTGCAATCTGTAGAGCAGTTGAAATATTTCGTTCCTCCAGTTGTAAGCTTATCCCCTTAATAATGGAGTCTAATTCGAAAATGGCCATTAATTGAATTTCCAAAGACTCTTATCCATTGAAGTGGTGGAAATCACTAAATGCCCTCGAAGAAATGGTGAAGTCTTTAAATCTAATAGAGTTTCAACAGGTGGCTCATGAAGTAATAGATGTCCTGACGTCCTTACTAAGAAACGAATAGTGGCTGATTCATCTTTCTTTGCTTGAGCTATGGTTTCACTGCTGTTAGTTTTCCTCTATAAAGTTAATCATACTTTTAGGATGTGTTTTTGAAAATAAGGTATTATTTGTCTGTATGGATCTTGATTTTCTGTACAAGGGTTCCAGCTAGCTTATGGGAAGAATAGGTAATACAATTTCTTACTCTATTTTAGTTATATTTTTTGTCTTTGGTTTTACATAATAGTACTGGAGTTTGGATTGGCTATTTCTTTTTCTTTATAGTAGCTTGAGCGTTATGTTGATGTTGAGTGTAGTTCTTTACTCTTGCTATTATGGTAGCTGTATTTTGTTTCTTTAGTTAGTTTCCATGCTCAGATTTTGTTGAGGTCAGCTTGGTTTTGAAGCACTTCCTTTTGCTTTGTTCTTTGGTTGACTTTTGTATGGTTTATAGTAAAAGTGAAGCAATAAAGTTAGGCAATGCTAGAGTTTTATTTAATGGTGGGCTATTATTTTGTAGTTGCTATAGACGAGCAGGTGGGATGTAAAGACGTTTGACTTAGAGTTGAGGTTCACCAATCAAGGGCTTCTTAGTTTTGTCTGTAATTTTTATTTGGAATAAAGATCAATTTGATCCCTGAACTTATTTAGCATGATTAAAAAGATCAGATTTGATCTTTTAGCTCAATTTAATTCTTGAACTTGTATAAAATGATTAAAATGATTCGATTTCACTTTTTAGGCTAATTTAACCTCTGAATTTATTTAAAATGAATAAAAAAAAAAATCATATTTAACATTTTGGATCAATTTAACTTCTAATTTCTTATTGTACTTACAATGTGAAATCAATATACGGACATTTATTAAAACTGTAGTTGTGATCGAGCTGATTAATTATTAAAAAAGTAGTTAATTATAAAATATAGGAAAATGATGTATAAAAGATATTGTATCTCTCTTTACCTTGATTGATGGTTTTGAGTTTATAACTATACATTAGTCAAATATTATATATATTCTAATTTAAAATATTTTAATTGGTTATACTTAAGGATATTGTAGGATACATAAAATTTCATTAAGGACAGTTTAGAAAATTTCAGTATTTCCCTTTCATTCCCACATTTATATATTTATGGATAGATTATAGATTATAAATAAAACTTAGAAAATTAATTTTTTTTTTTTTGGTAAATAAAGAAGCTAAGCAAAGCTAGCTAACAACATAACGGGACATAGCCAATGCATGAAATATCATGAGCCAACCAAGTCAAATTTCAATAATGTATTTTGCTTTTTTTTTTTTTAAGAATAATGTATTTTGCTTTTGCTGTAAACTTTTTGCGCTTGAAAATTTATTATTTCTCAATTGAATTTGTTATTTTGAATTTCAATTTATTTGTTTGTCCAAAGGACAGAACATATATTTGGTTCTTAATTATTTTTATTTGTTTAATAAAAGAAAATAATTGTATTTTTGCATTAGTTTTTTTTTCTCTCTCTTTTGACCCTCCTTTTTTCACCTGGCAAATTGAATTTTTGGATAAAATTGAATGAAATGACTAAATGCTAGGATGAAATAAAAATATGTGGACTTCAAAAAGTATTTCTAAAAAAAAAAATGGAATAATTGTATTTCAATATGTACAGTGGCATAATTATTATAATTTCAAATCTGAAAACAACATTTTAAAGGAAATTATAAAAATCACTGTAATTCCATCAAAATCAATTGAAATATATAAAACAAGTCTTACCAATTTCATAAAGCTCTATAGAATTGTAAAGAAATCTGTGGAAATCTGTGGAAATCTGAGGAAATCTTTTAATTCTATCAAACTCAACAATTCTTTTAAAATCTTATTATTAACTCCACCCAAATCTCATCAATAAACATTTTCCTCCTCCATATTGTTGATTTTAGAAGAAGGTTTAAACGTGCATTACTGAAAAATATTTAAGGTAATATTTTTTATTCTTATGGTAATTAAAATCTTAGGATTGGGTTTTTTTATTCTTATTATATTTTTCTGAAAATGAGAGATTATAAGTTTATTATATAAATGAAGTTGACTCATAATATGAAAAGAATATATCAAGCAAATAACATAACAATCAAGTGTATATTTTATATTATAACAGAGGAGGTTTAGAGAAATTATTTATGAAAAAAAGAAGAGTTTCCCTTTCAAAATTTTGATATATGCTGAAAGAATTATAATTTAAAATTAATTATTTAATTGTAAATTTAACATGTTCAACGCACACACCCAAAAAAATAAAAAAGAAAGGAAGGAAGAAAATGTCATAAATAAAAAAGAAAGAAAGAAAGAAAGAAAGAAAGAAAGAAAGAAAATAAATGTCATAATCAGCAAAGTTTCACTTTCATTTTGATATGCTTCTCTTTGACAATTTCCATTATCTCAACTACCGTTTTGTTTTAGCTTATTGTTAGACGTGCATTATAGAATAATAGTTTATTAGTTTCTCACGTTGCAACTAACAACCTTAATTATCATTAAAATCCTTAAACAAAATTAATAGTTTGTTATTAAGGAACCACCCATTCTAAGCTCATAGCTTATGTGGTGCCACATCATACAGCTTGATTTTGAATTTTTTAACTAAACCTTACATACATAAGAATATCTATAAAAGGGCCCAATAATATTTGGTCACAATCAAAAGCTAAAAATTTGATAACTTAATAACTTTTTTTTTTTTTTTTTGGGTTCATAATAAAATCAATTTTACGGATGGAAAATAAGTTTGTTTTGATTTAATGCCTTACTTTTAATGGCCTAAAAACAACTTCATAGGGGAATTTTGATAGGTAGAACTTTTTAAAGGTGGATCCGTTAAATATATTTTAGGTACAAATGCATAGACGATTATCTAAACATTTCTGAACTTTGAGGTGTTGAATTATAAGTACTTTAATTTATAATTGAAACTACATTTCAACTTACAAAATTATATTTATTAAATACTTATCAAATGATTAAAAAAAGTGAAAATTATTATTTGATAAATTTATCTCAAGAAAAATGTATAAAGTATTACAATTTTAAATATCTAGCTAATAATTAAAATTTAGGTAAAATTGCATTTAATAGGTGCAAATGCTTATGTTAGAATTAAAGTTCTTGAAAGACAAAAAATCTATTTAATGAACTGACGGCAAGCCTGAAGCGTAGTAGATCAGTTCCAAAGATAAAAATCAAAGAAAACAAGCAAATATTTAAGATGATCAAATTCTAGAAAAGTAAATTCTAGAAAAAATTCTAGACATGGCTAATAAGTTCCATGAAGAAACTCAAGTACCTAACATTAATAAAAATTATGAAATCTAGATAAATTTTATCATTTTATGGCAAAGATGGAATCAATATAAAAGAAATATCGATGATATTTTTATGCTATAGCATTTAACTTTATGAAAGATTGAGGATTTTGAGTACAGTCTATTGAGGAATATAGAGATAATTGATTGACCAAAATAGTACAATGCATTTGACATCTAATTTACTTGAAAAGTAAGAAGTTTGAAAATTTTAGACTGCATATCAAAAGATGTCAAGCCAATAGAACCTAAATATGTATTTTTGTGAAAACAAAATAGGGTTATTAGATACAAAGCACAAATTTTGCACAAATTTTTCACAAAAAATTGACATTGATTATGAGGACACATACTCATATGGTGGATGTAGTTATATTTTGATATTGATTGGTATGATAATTCATAAAAACTTTGAATTCGTCTAATAGATCAGTGAATGTCTATTTACATGGCTCACTTAATGTATATATCTATATAAAAATCCCTGAAGGGTTATGAGATATAAAGCGCAATTTTTGCACAAGTTTTTTCACAAAAAACTGACATTGATTACGAGGACACATACTAATATGGTGGATACAGTTATACTTTGATATTGATTGGTCTGACAATTTATAAAAAATTAAAATTCGTCTAATAGATTAGTGAATATCTATCTACATGGCTCACTTAATGTAAATATCTATATAAAAATCTCTGAGGATTTAAGTTGCTTGAAGCATAAAAGTCAAATTCTCGAAAATTTTATTTAATTAAATTATATAGAGTTTTATATAGATTAATGGATAATAATATCCATGGAATATTGAAGTTTGCTTGAAGTAAGAAATTGAAATCCCATAAAATGTATTCAAAATATTTTTATATAGATTAAAGAAATCTCGAAACATATGGTGTGGGTCCCGTTTATGTATGGCACAACCCAAGAGGGGGGTGAATTGGGTTTTTTAAAAATTTAACTTTCAAAAACAAAAATCAAAATTCTATTGCAGCGGAATTAGAAAGCATTTGTGAGAGTTAGTTATCAAGTTTAGAACTTCCTCACAAAGCTTATTGCAAGATTAGAAAGACTCTGTGAAGAACAATTATTGCATTTTAGAACTGGTTCACATAGCTTTAAGCAAGATTAGAAAACTGATTATAATTCATATTGTGAATTACACTGAATATAGAAGGACAGATTAGAACTTGGTAAAATCACAATACAGAAATCCAGAGTTCTAATATTCCACAGAGATAAAGCTTATTCACGATTAGAATCAGAAACTCATTAACAACATCGCATTTCTAAACAGATTAACAGTTGCGTAAATAGAATATAATCAAGCAGAACTTCAGAAAGTAAAAGAAGATAAACACAGAGATTTATAGTGGTTTGGCACTAACTCGCCTACATCCACTCCCCAAGACGCATCTTGAGATTCTCCACTATGTTATCTCTTTTCAAGGGTAAGAGACAAACCAACAATACAAGGAAATAGATCAACACCTAGATCTAACCTTTATCCCACTAGATTTTCTAAAGGTTCTAGTTAACCTCAACCCTTTCTGATTTTGCAGAGATCAGAAACTCAAATGAAGACATTAGAATCTCACACAAGGAGAAGGTCGCTTGATAACCTATAACATCATAGCTTTTCACCTAAGCTATTACACAAAAGTTTTCAAATAAAGAGCCTGTCTACAACAGATTACAGAATCTATATAGACAGAGAGAAATGCAAATATAAGCACAGGAAGAACAGAAAACGAATTTAGAAAACAGATTTAAAGATCAGAACTGTTCTTCAGAAAATGTTGTTAATAAATTTTCTTTTCTCTTAAAAATTTTTCTTGAAGCAAAGTGACGAAAAGAAATAGGGGGATTAAAGAGAGAGCTTTGAGAGATTTAAGCTTTAAACAATAGACTCATACTCTTTTACAAAACCCGTTCTTTTTAAAAGAGGAAATGGTTTTTATATGAAAAGATGATATTCTCTTTTGAAGTTAACGTTGAGATTATTTTTGCTTTAATGAGCAATGAAGTTTCTGATGTTTTTAAACTAACGAGGCAATGCATGGGTTGCAATTAAAAGGGCTGTTTGACCACATTTAATATTCACACATGCAAGGTTTGAAGGTGAGAGGTTCAGTTTAGAAAACAGTGTAACATTTATATCAGAAACAGACAGCTGTATTTGAAACAGACAACTGTATTAAATCAAAAACTGCTTTTTAGATCAGAAAATACTTTTTGCAGAATTTAATTTAATAGCTACCAAGAATATTTACTCCAAAGATATTTTAGATGGAAAAACGTGAAGAGTAAAGATTTTGGCTATATCCTCTTAATAAATTTATTCAAAAACATTTCAAAACAATTTTGAGAGAGATAAAATAGATTTGTGCTTATAATATCATTTACTCTCTATCCTACAATAATTTCCTAAGACTTATTATAATACTAACCAATAGAAAATATCTTCATTAATCTTCATGGTCTTCAAATAAAAATCTTGGGATGTAGGAACTTCATTTCTTCAATAATTTTCAACAATAATTTCTGTATAAAATAATATTAGCACATACAAGAATATTAAATTTATTTGTTTTGTATAATCATCAAAATCTCAAGATAAAATTGACCCTTGAGCCAACAATCTCCCCCTTTTTGACGATGACAAAACCAATAAATTTATCAAACATAAAATCATGTGCTCCCCCTAAATTTATGCATGTCAACAAAATACAAGTTCTAAATATAACAGATTTATCATGAAGCAAGATTAGAACTTATATAAAACTCCCCCTGAATAAGTACAATATAATATCTGTAGGGATTAGAACAGAATACAGATTTAGAAACTGACATTAGAATTAAAACTGAGTTCTAAGTCCTTTAATCAAAGCATACTTAGAATTGAAACTAAGTTTTAAGATCTAACAATCAGAGCATGTAAAGCATATTCTGTTCACATAGAAACACAACATTAGAACAAAAATACCACAAATTAGAACATTATAAGCAACGTGATTAAGTACTTAAATAAATATACTATGTGCTCCTCCAAGTACTCAAGCATCAAGTGTACTGTGTTCTCCCACATTATAATAAAAATATCACAGATTAGAACATGATAAGCAAAGAGATTAAGTACTTAAATAAATATATTATGTTCTCCTCCAAGTACTCAACCATCAAGTGTACTATGTTCTCCCCCTTTTTGTCATCATAGAAAAGGGTTAGTAAATCAGTGCAAAATAGAAATAGAAAAAAAATAAACAAAGTAAAAAAAATTCTAAGCAAACGATAGACACAAATAAAAATTAGAGCAAATAACAGAAAATTGTTCACAAAATAAAATAGAAACACAATCAGAGAGTAGATTAGAAAGAAATCAAATAGGTTTAGAATCAGTTTTGAGTCTTTTAGAAGTCATGAGATTCTGAACAGGTGAAGTTTCAGTTGGATTCTCAGATTGTTTAGAAAAGGGATGCAGAGGAGGTTTTCTTCTGTGAACGCTATTTTCCCCTTTCTTCTTTTTACTATTAGCTTCTTCTTCTTCTAAACTTAATGTTTTCTTTTCTGTTTTGTCTTTCTCAGCTTTTTCTTTTTCTGAAGAATCTTCTTTTTCTTTTTCTAAACTTGATTCCATTACCAATTTAAAAAGAAAACTAAGAAAAAGAATAAAATAAAAGAAATAACAAAAAAAAAAAAAAGAAACAAACTAAGATGAAATAAATAACATAATTAAAAAAAATTGATTTTTTTTTTAAATCTGATGTAGATGAAGACATTAGAAATCAGTGACATTAGAAATCCACATCAGAACCTTATATAGCTCTTCTAAACACAAAACACAGAACAGGTTTTTCAGTATCAAATATAGAAAGCATTTTAGAACATACTCACAGAGTTCTAAAATTAAGAGTTTAGAACTAACATACCCAGTTCTCTTCTAATCAAGCAGAATTGGCTTTCATTTAAAGGTTTTGTAAAAATATCTGCCAATTGCTTTTCTGTAGGAATGAACTCGATCACTATATCACCTTTTTGAACATGATCACGTATGAAGTGATGTCTGAGTTCTATATGCTTGGTTTTAGAGTGCTGGACAGGATTCTTAGATAAGTTGATAGCACTTATGTTGTCACATTTGATTGGAACAGTTTCTAATTTCAGACCATAGTCTGCCAATTGTTGTTTGATCCACAGAACTTGTGCAACACAGCTTCTAGCAGCAATATATTCTGCTTCTGCAGTAGAAAGAGCAACAGAAGTCTATTTCTTGCTAAACCACGATACAAGGGCGCTACCTAGAAATTGGCAAGTTCCAGACGTGCTTTTTCTATCTATTCTGCTTCCTGCAAAATCAGAATCATTATACCCAACAAGATCAAATGTATCATCTTTAGAATACCACAAACCCAAATTAGAAGTTCCACAAAGATATCTTAGAATTCTTTTTACAGCAATTAAATGAGATTCTTTAGGACATGATTGAAATCTAGCACATAAACAAACACTAAAGTGAATGTCAGGTCTGCTTGCAGTTAGATATAGTAAAGAACCAATCATACTTCTAAACATCTTAATATCCACATCCTTTCCTGTAACATCCCTTCCCGGTCCACCCATAAACCCGAATAAACCGAGCCGAGACGTTACAAACTGGTTGACAAACTGACCTGACATGCTGAAATCATAATGTATATTGAATATAATATCATGCTGATGTTGTTGGCATTAATAATGTACTTAATATGTACACAACATGATACTGGTTTACAAAATGAAATGGGCCCAACTGTGTGCCCTGTACATGCCATGAAAAAGGTAGACAAAAGATACATAAGAAAATGATTAGCTACCCTGAAGACTGAGTCTTCTACAGATGAACTACAGCAGTTGTACGCTGACTCTCTATGAACCAGTCTCAAAACCTGCGAGTTAAACAGGTAACTCGTTGAGCAAAGAAAGCTCAGTGGATATCTCATCAATAAAAAGAACAATTAAGCACATACATGTGTAGAAAGAATCATGGAAACACATATGGCACATACAAACACACATGTATCATGATACTTCCCGTTTACCCTGATGGTCTTTCTTTCTATTATTACACTGTATGATTCAGGCAATGGTAAATCAAGATATCTGTATAGCTCCATAAGGTTATAGCGAAACCGAAGTGATAAGAAAAACTGTATGAAACTGTATGAATACTGTATGCTTGGCTGCTATGGCCCATATATAATCATATCCACTCAACGGCCTTTAGCCGAAGTACCAAACTGTATGAGGTGCAGATCTGCTATCCTATGTCGTGACATGGTCTTATCTACATGGTTTCTACCTAACCTCAATGGAGCATAATGTTGGTATGGCAATAGTATAACACAACATCACATTAATAGTTCATAACTCATGTTCATAACTTCATAAATCATAATGTTTAATTGATTTCACATCATTTGTATGCTTTCATGTTGTTTGATACATGTTCTAATGTTATATTTTTGTTTTAGAATGATTGGAGGCATACAAGGTGAGCAAAGGAATCCAATTACATTGAAAAAGAAAGCCAAAAGTGCATAAAAAGACAAGTCGCGAGCGCGCCTTGCAAAGTCGCGAGCGCGTAAAGTGCTATTTGAGAGTCAGAGAGTTATCGGGCACAAGTCGCGAGCGCGCACTGAATGTCGCGAGCGCATAATGCACAAGTCGCGAGCGCGCTCTAAGAGTCGCGAGCGCGTAATGTGCAGAATGAGAGGCAGAGAGTTTCAAGCCAAAGTCGCGAACGCGCAAGTGCAAGTCGCGAGCGCGCGACGTGCTTCCAGCCTATGCGGTCGCGCGACGTGCTTCCAGCCTGCGCGAGCTGCACTCTTTTGGTCATATCTCTCAATATACAACTCCGATTTGGATGATTCAAAAACCCATGTAAAGCTAACACATAGAGCAACAAAAACCTCTTCTATGACACGTCCTAATTCCATCAGTTAATGGGGTCAAAATCAAGATGAAGTCACTGGTTCTTTTCCAGAAAACCCTGTTTCAGCATAAACTCACTATCTACTTCCTTTGTTCAGTTCATCCCCTGTTTTCTCACCACTTCCAGTCCTCTCACTCAACATCAAGCAACATATGGTCTCATTATCAACACACCACACAACTTCTCATGCAAAGAAAATGATAAATGAAAAGAGATATCAAACCTTTACTCTCCAACAAGCTTGAGCTCTGCTTTAGGTTCCTTTTTCTACACTCTTTGCACTCACTTCACCTATAAATAAGAATTCTTAGAAATATTCGAAAAAGAGCACCAAATGATTCAATTATGACTTCACGAAGGTTTACTTACTTGGAGAAAACTAGAGGTTGCCTTAATGCTTAACTACCATGAAAATGGATGGAGAAATGAAGGAAGGAGATGAAGAAGATGAAGAAGACGTTGAAGATGAAGAAGACGTTGAAGATGAAGGTGAAGAAAATGAAGAAAGCAAAGTCAAATGGAAGGCTCGTATACTTCCCAACCATCTCTTTAATTGTATGGTATAATTACCAAACAAGACCTACATTTTCTACATGTTACCTTTTAATACCTCAACTTAATATTCTAGTGCAAGTAAATCCTAACCCTTATACTTTGATCTTTTTCTCTCATTCAAGTAAGTCCACTTATAATCCCATTCTACCCCAACCGGGTTTGGTTCAACTCGACTCTATGCAAAGACTCGACTTGGTAGGATATCACAATTCTCCCCTCCTAAATAAAAACTTCGTCCCGAAGTTTACCTGTCGTGAACAATTGCGGATACTGTTGTCGCATGGTGTCTTCAGATTCCCAAGTTGCTTCTTCTGTCTTATGATTCCTCTAAAGAACTTTTACCAATGCTATTTTCTTGTTCCGCAATTCTTTAACTTCTCTGGCTAGGATCTGAACTGGTTCTTCTTCATACGTGAGATCCGGCTGAATTTCAATCTCTTCTGGTGGTAACACGTGTGATGGGTCTGATCTGTATCTCCTTAACATTGATACATGAAAAACATTATGAATCCGATCTAAGGTTGAAGGTAATGCTAGGCGATAGGCTAATGGTCCTACACGTTCAATAATCTCGTATGGACCAATGAACCTAAGGCTAAGCTTACCCTTTCGTCCAAACCTTAGGATCTTTTTCCATGGTGAAACTTTCAGAAATACTTTATCACCCACCGAGTACTCAATATCCTTTCTCTTTAAATCAGCATAGGATTTCTGTCGATCACTTGCTTCTTTCAGCCGTTTTCTGATGATTTCCACTTTCTCTTTTGTTTTTCTAACCAACTCTGGACCCAAAATCTTCTTCTCACTAAGTTCTGTCCAACACACAGGTGTCCTGCATTGTCTGCCATACAATGCTTCATATGGTGCCATCTTAATGCTCGATTGGTAGCTGTTGTTGTAGGCAAATTCCATGAGAGGTACATATTTGTCCCAACTGCCTTCAAATTCTATAACACATGATCTCATCATGTCTTCTAGGATTTGAATGACTCTCTCTGATTGTCCATCTGTTTGAGGATGAAATGCAGTGCTGAAATACAATTTCGTTCCTAATGCTTCCTGCAGTTTACCCCAGAACTTCGATGTAAACCTTGGATCACGATCAGATATAATGGATGATGGAACTCCATGTAGTCGAACTATTTCTCTAACATATATGTCTGCTAACTTGTCCAGAGAATAGTCCATCCTAACTGGTAAAAAGTGTGCAGATTTGGTTAATCTGTCCACAATTACCCATACTGCATCATGCTTCTGCTGCGTCTGAGGTAAGCTAGTAACAAAATCCATCGTGATCTGATCCCATTTCCATGTTGGCACTGTTATTGGATGAAGTAATCCAGCTGGCAGTTGATGTTCTGCTTTTACTTGTTGACATGTTAAACATCTTGTTACAACATTTCCGATGTCTATCTTCATGCCTGGCCACCAATAGCATTTCTTCAAATCCTGATACATCTTGGTACTACCTGGATGCATTGTGTATGGACTGTTATGAGCTTCATGCAGAATCTTTTGTCTAAGCTCCCCTATCTGTGGTACAACAACTCTGTCTTCATAGCATAAGACTCCACTGTTATCCAATCTGAATTTCCCACCATGATCTTCCTGTACTTGTTTCACCCATAGTACTGTTTGTGCATCTTTCTTCTGTGCTTCTGCAACTTCCTGAACCCAAGATGGCTGTACTTGCATCTGTGCTAGAATAACTCCCTGCTGTTGCAATTCCATACTAATTCTCATTGCTCTTAAGGCAAACAATGATTTCCGGCTAAGGGCATCAGCTACCACATTAGCTTTGCCCGGATGGTAATTAATGACATAATCATAATTAGCCAGAATCTGCATCCATTTCCGTTGTCTTGAATTCAAATCTTTCTGTGTCAGTAAATACTTTAAACTCTGATGATCTGTGTAAATGTGACACTTTTCATCGTACAGATAATGCCGCCATACCTTGAACGCTAAAACAATGGCTGCCAATTCTAAATCATGGGTTGGATAATTCAATTCATGTGGCTTCAATTGTCTGGAAACATAGGCTACCACTTTCCTGTCTTGCATGAGTACACATCCTAACCCAATATGAGAGGCATCACTGTAAATCTCAAAGTCTTTACCTGACACTGGCTGGGTCAATACTGGTGCTTCAGTCAACTTTTGCTTCAAAGTGTCAAAACTCTGCTGACATCTATCATCCCATTGGAATACAACCGCTTTCTTCAATAATCTTGTTAAAGGTGATGCAATGATAGAGAATCCCTTTACGAACCTTCTGTAATAACCGGCTAAACCCAGAAAACTTCGAACTTCTGTGACATTTCTGGGTGGTCTCCAATCAACAATAGCTTCAATCTTCATAGGATCCACTCTGATACCCTCCGATGACACCACATGTCCTAAGAAAGAAACCTCTTCCAGCCAAAACTCACACTTACTGAGCTTGGCATATAGCTGTTTATCCCTCAGTGTCTGAAGTACAATCCGCAAATGTTTGTCATGTTCAACCCTGTCTCTGGAGTAGACCAAAATGTCATCTATAAACACCACCACAAACTGATCTAGATATGAGTGAAACACACGGTTCATGAGATCCATGAAAACCGCTGGTGCATTTGTAAGACCAAATGGCATTACTAAAAATTCATAGTGACCATATCGGGTCCTGAATGCAGTCTTCGCGATATCTTCTTCCTTTATTCGCAACTGATGGTATCCCGACCTAAGGTCGATCTTAGAAAACATACCTGCACCCTTTAGCTGATCAAACAAATCATCGATTCAAGGCAATGGATACTTATTCTTGATTGTTAGTTTGTTCAGTTGTCTGTAGTCAATGCACAGTCTGAATGATCCATCTTTCTTCTTTACAAATAATACCGGTGCTCCCCAAGGTGATACACTGGGTCTGATGAAGCCTTTATCCAATAACTCTTGTAGCTGAATCTTTAACTCTTTTAACTCTGCTGGTGCCATTCTATAAGGTGCAATTGATACTGGTGCTGCTCCAGGATAAACATCTATGGTAAACTCTACTTCCCTCCTTGGTGGTAACCCTGGTAACTCTTCTGGAAATACATCTGGATAATCACACACTGTGGGTATGTCTTGCACTTTTGACTTTTCTTTCTCTGCTTGTAATGCACATACCAAGTATGCTTCACAACCCTTCTGAATTAATCTCTTTGCTGCCATGGCGGATATCACATTACCCAGAAAATCTCGCCGTTTCCCGACTACTATTATCTCTTCCCCTGCTGTAGTATATAAAGTCACCCTTTTCTGTGCACAATCAACTACAGCCTGGTGTCTAGATAACCAATCCATACCCAGAATAACATCAAATTCTCTAAATGGCAACTCCATAAGATCTCCTAGAAACTCCTTTCCATGTATAATCATTGGACAGCTTTTGACCACTGTATGGGTTTTTACTACATCTCCTAATGGATTAGTAACCAACATACCCTGACTCACATGTGCGACTTCTAACCCTTGAACCCAAGGTGTAGGTACACTAATGTATGAATGAGATGATCCAGGATCAAGTAAAGCATAAACTGGATGATCACATAAAGAAAACTCACCAACTATGACATCTGGAGCTTCCTCCTCTTCCCTAGCTCGTATAGCATAGACCCTGGCTAGACCTCTAGTATCAGGTCTGTCCACAGTCTCAGACTGCTGTCTCTGCCCTCCGGAGCTCTCACCTCTCCCTCTGCCTACTATGAACTGTGTAGGAGTTTTTGCCCTCTTCGGACAATCCTTCTTCTGATGGTCTGATGCTCCGCATATCCAACATTTACCAGTCACCAACCAACAATCTCCACCATGTCGTCTGCCACAATGCGCACAAGGTGGAAAAGTATAACCGGCTGACTCTGCACCTCTACCGGTGCCTCTACCAATTCCTCTGCCTGACCCTCGACTACCACCAGCAGAACTAGCCACAACTGATGCCGCTGGGGCGTTAGCAACCCTAGCTGAGCCTTGGCTAAAGGATGGCCTAGAACCAGCTGAACTACTAGCACCTCTGAATCTCTTGCTCTCTGACTGATATGTACTGGGTGCACTCTGAGTCTGGTCTCTCCTCTGCTGAGACCGCTGGCGTCTGGTACGCTGACTGGTCTGAATGCGCTCTATCTCCTGAGCTGCTTCTACCAAAGCTGAGAACTCTCTGAATCTGGAAGCTACCACTCCCATTTGAATCTCATCGTTCAGGCCTTCCTAAAACTTCTTACACCTCTCGGCTTCTGTAGCCACTATCCCCTTACCATACCTGCTAAGCCTGGTAAATTCTCTTTCATACTCTGAAACGGACATTCTGTTCTGTCTCAAGTATAAGAATTCTTTTCTTCTAGCATCTAGGTAAGTCTCGGTGATGAACTTTTTCTTGAATTCATCTAAGAAAAATTGCCAAGTATGCTGCTCTGGTGATACTCGCTGCTGAACAGTAGTCCACCATGTGTAGGCTTCATCTATGAGCAATGATGTGGCACAAATCAACTTGTCCTCTAGTGAACACTGTAATTGTTCCAGGACCCTCGATGTCCCATCTAGCCAATACTCAGCTATTTCTGGACTATCATCCTTGTTAGCACTAAATTCCTTCGCACCATACTTTCTAAGCTTCTCGAGTGGGGGCTTCCTTTCTCTTTCTACTACTATTGTTGCTTGAGGCATCACCCCTGCAATCTGTCTGAAAGTATCTGCAAGTTGCTTTAACAATGTCTCTTGACCTGGTGCTGCTGGAGCCTCACCCTCCACTGCTCTGGAGGCGTGTGACTCACTCGTACCTTCTTGCGACATCCTCCTAAAAGAACAACAACTGCTTAGTTCATCAAGGTAGTCATGGCATGTACACTATACTGACTGATGAATGCAAGCCCGGGGAAACTAAACCTAGGGCTCTGATACCAAAATTTGTAACATCCCTTCCCGGTCCACCCATAAACCCGAATAAACCGAGCCGAGACGTTACAAACTGGTTGACAAACTGACCTGACATGCTGAAATCATAATGTATATTTAATATAATATCATGCTGATGTTGTTTACATTAATAATGTACTTAATATGTACACAACATGATACTGGTTTACAAAATGAAATGGGCCCAACTGTGTGCCCTGTACATGCCATGAAAAAGGTAGACAAAAGATACATAAGAAAATGATTAGCTACCCTAAAGACTGAGTCTTCTACAGATGAACTGCAGCAGTTGTACGCTGACTCTCTATGAACCAGTCTCAAAACCTGCGAGTTAAACAGGTAACTCGTTGAGCAAAGAAAGCTCAGTGGATATCTCATCAATAAAAAGAACAATTAAGCACATACATGTGTAGAAAGAATCATGGAAACACATATGGCACATACAAACACACATGTATCATGATACTTCCCGTTTACCCTGATGGTCTTTCTTTCTATTATTACACTGTATGATTCAGGCAATGGTAAATCAAGATATCTGTATAGCTCCATAAGGTTATAGCGAAACCGAAGTGATAAGAAAAACTGTATGAAACTGTATGAATACTGTATGCTTGGCTGCTATGGCCCATATATAATCATATCCACTCAACGGCCTTTAGCCGGAGTACCAAACTGTATGAGGTGCAGATCTGCTATCCTATGTCGCGACATGGTCTTATCTACATGGTTTCTACCTAACCTCAATGGAGCATAATGTTGGTATGGCAATAGTATAACACAACATCACATTAATAGTTCATAACTCATGTTCATAACTTCATAAATCATAATGTTTAATTGATTTCACATCATTTGTATGCTTTCATGTTGTTTGATACATGTTCTAATGTTATATTTTTGTTTTAGAATGATTGGAGGCATACAAGGTGAGCAAAGGAATCCAATTACATTGAAAAAGAAAGCCAAAAGTGCATAAAAAGACAAGTCGCGAGCGCGCCTTGCCAAGTCGCGAGCATGAGATGCAGAAATGCAAGTCGCGAGCGCGTAAAGTGCTATTTGAGAGTCAGAGAGTTATCGGGCACAAGTCGCGAGCGCGCACTGAATGTCGCGAGCGCGTAATGCACAAGTTGCGAGCGCGCACTAAGAGTCACGAGTGCGTAATGTGCAGAATGAGAGGCAGAGAGTTTCAGGCCAAAGTCACGAGCGCGCAAGTGCAAGTCGCGAGCGCGCGACGTGCTTCCAGCCTACGCGGTCGCGCGACGTGCTTCCAACCTGCGCGAGCTGCACTCTTTTGGTCATATCTCTCAATATACAACTCCGATTTGGATGATTCAAAAACCCATGTAAAGCTAACACATAGAGCAACAAAAACCTCTTCTATGACACTTCCTAATTCCATCAGTTAATGGGGTCAAAATCAAGATGAAGTCACTGGTTCTTTTCCAGAAAACCCTGTTTCAGCATAAACTCACTATCTACTTCCTTTGTTCAGTTCATCCCCTGTTTTCTCACCACTTCCAGTCCTCTCACTCAACATCAAGCAACATATGGTCTCATTATCAACACACCACACAACTTCTCATGCAAAGAAAATGATAAATGAAAAGAGATATCAAACCTTTACTCTCCAACAAGCTTGAGCTCTGCTTTAGGTTCCTTTTTCTACACTCTTTGCACTCACTTCACCTATAAATAAGAATTCTTAGAAATAGTCGAAAAAGAGCACCAAATGATTCAATTATGACTTCACGAAGGTTTACTTACTTGGAGAAAACTAGAGGTTGCCTTAATGCTTAACTACCATGAAAATAGATGGAGAAATGAAGGAAGGAGATGAAGAAGATGAAGAAGACGTTGAAGATGAAGGTGAAGAAAATGAAGAAAGCAAAGTCAAATGGAAGGCTCGTATACTTCCCAACCATCTCTTTAATTGTATGGTATAATTACCAAACAAGACCTACATTTTCTACATGTTACCTTTTAATACCTCAACTTAATATTCTAGTGCAAGTAAATCCTAACCCTTATACTTTGATCTTTTTCTCTCATTCAAGTAAGTCCACTTATAATCCCATTCTACCCCAACCGGGTTTGGTTCAACTCGACTCTATGCAAAGACTCGACTCGGTAGGATATCACATTTCCATTTTCATCTTTTTCTAATTTTGAGGATGGACTCATTGGTGTACTACATACCTTGGCATTCTCCATTTTGAACCTTTTTAACAATTCTCGAGTGTACTTGCCTTGGTTTATGAAGATTCCATTGTCACATTGTTTGATTTGAAGCCCAAGGAAGAAGTTTAATTCTCCCATCATACTCATTTCAAACTCACCCTGCATAATCTTAGAAAATTCCTTGCAAAGAAGGTCGTTAGTTGAACCAAAGATTATGTCATCAACATAGATTTGCACAACTAGAATATCAGGTGCTTTATTCTTAATAAATAGTGTAGTATCAACCTTTCCTCTAGAAAAACCATTTTCTAACAAGAACTTACTTAATCTTTCATACCAAGCTCTAGGAGCTTGTTTTAAACCATAAAGTGCTTTAGTAAGTTTATAAACGTGATTTGGTTTATTATAAACTTCAAAATCGGGTGGTTGTTCTACATACACTTCTTCATTTAGAACACCATTTAGAAAAGCACTTTTCACATCCATTTGATATAACATGAAGTTTTTAAAACATGCAAATGCACAAAGCATTCTAATGGCCTCAAGTCTAGCAACCGGAGCAAAAGTCTCATCAAAATCGATGCCCTCTTCTTGGTTGTAACCTTGAGCCACTAACCTTGCTTTGTTTCTCACAACATTATCTTGTTCATCAAGCTTATTTCTAAACACCCATTTAGTACCAATAACAGAATGATTTTTAGGTCTAGAAACAAGTTTCCAAACTTGGTTTATTTCAAACTGATTTAGTTCTTCTTGCATGGCAATAATCCAATTTTCATCATTTTGAGCATCTTCCAAATTTTTAGGTTCTAATTGAGAAACGAAAGCAACATTACCAAAATATCTTCTAAGTTGAGCTCTAGTCATCATCCTTTCTGAAGGGTTGTCAATGATATTCACTTGAGGATGATACTTGTGGAATCGCCACTCTTTTGGTAATTCAGAATTCACATTTTTTGTTTCTGGCATTTGACTTTCTGTTGCGTTCTGATCTTCATGTTCAGTTTCTGGTTCAGCCTGATTTTCAATGTTCTGCTCACTTTCTGGCTGTTCTAGTTGTTCTGATTGTTCATTCTGCTTTTCTTGATTAAAATCTACAACATCATCATCATTTTCTAATATTCTAGAAGTAGAATCAGATTCATCAAACACAACATGGATAGATTCTTCTACAACTAGAGTTTTCTTTTTAAACACCCTATATGCTTTACTATTACTAGAATATCCTAGAAAAATTCCTTCATAAGATTTAGCATCAAATTTAGCAAGATGATTTTTCTTATTATCTAGAATAAAACATTTACACCCAAAGATGTGAAAGTAACCAATGTTTGGTTTTTTACCTTTGTATAGCTCATATGGAGTCTTTTTCAGTTTAGATCTTACCAATGCCCTGTTTAGAATATAACAGGCAGTGTTAACTGCTTCTGCCCAGAAATACTTTGGTAAATTAGAATCACTCAGCATTGTTCTGGCCATTTCCTGGAGTGTTCTATTCTTGCGTTCTACAACTCCATTCTGCTGGGGTGTTCTAGGTGCAGAGAAGTTATGGAAGATTCCTGATTCTTTGCAAAAAGCATCGAATTTCTGATTTTCAAATTCTCTTCCGTGGTCACTTCTAATCGCAGAGATGTTGTATCCTTTCTCATTCTGTATTCTCTTGCAAAGATGAACAAACATGTCATACGACTCATCCTTATTTCTAAGGAAGAGTGTCCAAGTGAATCTAGAGTAATCATCAATAATAACAAATGCATAAGATTTACCTCCAAGACTAGAAGGAGTAATAGGTCCAAATAAATCAAGGTGTAGCAATTCTAAAGGTCTAGAAGTAGAAACCATGCCCTTAGATTTGAAAGATGTTCTGATTTGTTTGCCCAATTGACAAGCATCACAAATGTGATGTTTTTCAAACTTTAGCTTTGGCAAACCACGAACCAAGTCTTTCTTAAACAGTTTAGAAATAAGGTGCATGCTTGCATGTCCAAGTCTTCTATGCCATAACCAACTAGAATTGTCAACAGAAACTAAGCAAATGTCTAGGTTATGCATATCAGAAAGATCAACTAGGTATATGTTCCCAAACCTTTTTCCAACAAATAAAGTTTTGTTATCATGCATGTTCTGAACTTCACAGTAAGAGGGTTCAAAGATCACTCTTTTATTTTTATCACAAATCTGACTTACACTTAACAAGTTATAATGTAATCCTTCTACTAAGCATACATCTTCTATTGAAGGATTAGAACCTACCACACCAATACCAATGATTTTACCTTTAGCTTTATCTCCAAAGCTCATTGTACCTCCCTTTTTCTTTTCTAATCTGGTGAATTTCTTTCTATCACCAATCATATGCCTAGAGCAAGCGCTGTCCATGTACCACATTTCTGTTTTCAGCTCACTCCTTAGGCACACCTGAAAAAATCACGCAGATTTAGGTACCCAACTCGTATTGGGTCCTGGAGGGTTAGTGGTAACAGGTGTATTCAACTTACTATGATTTTTCTTTTTGTTGAGACTAACAGATTTTTCAAATTGCTTCTGATGTTCCAAAGTCGCAACATTAGAAATAGCATTTTTCATATTAGAAACATGATTCTGTTTTGAAATGCTATCACAGTTAGAACTTGTCTTTTCTTTAGAAAACGATTCTGAAATTGACTTTAGAATTCTAATCTCAGTTTTCAAAGATACATTTTCAGAATTCAGATTTTGACATTTTTCTTTAAAGTGTTTCAGATTTTCAGAAAATTTGTCATTGCAATCTTTAAGATCTTTGATTTCAACGATAAGATCTTTGCATGTAACTTCTTGATAAAAAGCATCTTTCAAATGATTACATTCAGTTTTCAATTTTCTGAAGTCTTTCTTTAGAACTTCATGCTTTCTAACAAGCTTTTCAAATTCAGTGCAAAGGTTATTATAAGTATCTAGAAGATCACTTTCTGATTCAAGTTCAGAGATACTTACATTGCTTTCATCACGTTTTTGGCCTTTTTCATTTGCTTCACTACTTTCAGCTTTCTGTGTTGAAGTCGAAGTTCTGATTTCCTTGGAGTCAGAATCGATAGTGGCCATTAGACAAATATTCGCAGTTTCCTCCTGGTCACTTTGACTTTCAGAATTAGAATCGTCTGAGTCACTCCAAGCAGCTACAAATGCTTGCTTCAGCTTTTCTTTCTTTGATTTCTTTTTCAGCTTAGGACAATTAGGCTTGATATGGCCGGGCTTGTTGTACTCATAACAAACCACTTCAGAAAGTTCTTTCTTAGGCACGTTGCTATTTGTAACGTCCCATTTTTCTATTGAATCGAGTCATTGCTTAGAGTCGAGTCGGGCTGATCCAAAACCCGGTTCGATCCATTAGAGTCTAGAGTGGGCTAGAATGGGATGTAATTGCAATAAGGAAAAGAAGTGGACTTACTTGAAGGAAACAAAAAGATCAAAGTATAAGGATTAGGACTTGCTTGCACTAAAATATAAAGTTGAGGTATTAAGTTGTACCATTTTGACACTTGAGGTACCATTTGGTAATTTTCACATAAAAATCCATGATATTTTGGAGATGTACCCGTGAGTTCCATTCCTTGTCATTTCTTCATCCTTATCTTCATCTTCTTCCTCTACTTTTCTCTTCCACTTTCCTTTCTCCATCACTTTTAATGGTAGTGAAGATGTTAATGGGATTCAAACATTAATTCAACTTCTATTCTATCCAAGTAAGTAAACCTTCTTGAATTTCATACTTGAATCATTTGGTGATATTTTTAGATGATTCATAAGAATTCTCATGTATAGGAGAGGTGAGCTCAAAGGTAAAAAGGAAGCTAAGAAAAAGATTCCAAGCTTGTTAAGTGAAGGTGTGCTATCTCTTTTCGTTTAATTAATTTCCTTGCATGAGAATTTGTGTGGTGTGTTGATAATGAGAAAATATGTTGTTTCATGTTGAGTAAGATGACTGAAAATGGTGAAAAAGCATGAGATGAAATGAATAAATGAAGTAGATATTGAGTTCATGCTGAAACAAGTTTTGCTGGAAAAGTTACTAGTAACTTCACCTTAATTTTTACCCCATTTAATGATGGAATTAGGAAGTGTCATAGAAGAGTTATTTGTTCCTCTATGTGTTAGCTTTACATGGGTTTTTGAATCACCCAAATCGGAGTTATATATTGAGAGATATGGCAAAAAGAGTATAGACTGCGCAGGCTGGAAAACACGTCGCGCGCTCGCGAATTTCATTTGCGCGCTCGCGACTTGGCCTGTAAACTCACTGACTCTCTTTTGGTGCTTTGCGCGCTCGCGAATTTCATTTGCGCGCTCGCGACTTATGTTTTTATGCTCTTTTGACTTCATTTTCAATGCAATTGTATTCCTTTGCTCAACTTATATGCCTCCAATCATTTTAAAACAAAAAGACAACATTAGAACATGCATCAAAACAACATGCAAGCATGCAAATGATGTGAAATGAGGCAAACACAACTTGTAATTGTATTCTATGCAATTGTGAAATGATGTGAAATGGTGTATGAAGGTATGAATTCTATGCACTTGTATTCCTTTTCTCAACTTGTATGTCTTCAACCATTTTAAAGCAAAAAGACAACATGAACACATGTATAAACACAAAATGCAAGCATGCAAATGGTGTGAAACTAACATGACACAAGTTGCCAGCTTGGCGAGGCTATCAGCATACAGGTAAGCACTAAATTTTATGAAATGATGAAGCAGTTAATTTTTATGACACAAGCGTGTGAAAACTAACATGATACAAGCATGCAAATTATGACACAGTTACTGTGCTTTTATTTTATCTATTGTCATTCCATTATTATGCTCCATTGAGGTTAGGTAGAAACCATGTAGATAAGGCTATGTCGCGACATAGAATAGCAGATCTGCGCCCCATACAGTTTGGTACTCCGGCTACAGGCCGTTGAGTGGATATGATTAAATAGGCCATAGCAGCCAAGCATACAGTTTCATCCAGTTTCATACAGTTTTTCTTATCACTTCGGTTTCACTATAACCTTATGGAGCCATACAGATATCTTGACATAACATTGCATGAATCATACAGTATACTAAACAGCAAGAAAGATCATCAAGGTAAAATGAAAGTATCATGATATGTGTGCTTACATTCCATATGTGAGTACATGTTTATTTCTACATATGTATGTGCTTATATGTTTCTTTATTCATTGTGATATTCACTGAGTTTAATCAAAGTTGCAGAATTCATACAGCATAAAGAACATCAGGTAAGATCATGAAAGTATAATGCTATATATGCTTACAAGTTTAGTTATTGAATCTTTAAGGAGCCATACAGTCATAAGATGTTATTAATCATAACTTATATGATGTGACTAAAAGTGCATAAGTCATACAACATAATGAATAGCAAGTAAGACAATGAACATATACTGTTATGTATTCTTACATGTTTATTGATCTCATCCATACAACACAATGAACAGCAGGTAAGATCATGCTAGTATCATAGTGTGTGATTACAGGTTCATGTAAAGGAGTTATGAGATAATTAGAACTAAATTATTGATTTTTATGAATTAGAAGTTTATTCGTTGCTATAAAGAGACATTTATGTTGAAATTTACTGATCCTATGATGATCAATGCTTTATGAAATTTGTATTTTAAGTTAGTTGCCACCACACTTTGTTAAGTATGTGAATTATGAACACCACTGAGTTTTATACTCAGCGCGTCGATTTTTATCACGCGTAGGTTGAAGATCGTGGTTGCTACTTGAAGACTTGAAGAGTACTATCAAAACAGAAGTGACGAATTTGGGAGTAGTAGATCGAGAGTAATATCATTAAGAATCATGGCATGTATTAAGGTTTATGGCATGTATAATTATTACATTTGATAGAGCTTATGTGATTGGAAATATAATTGAAGCATGTAATTATTGTGGTGTAAGTATTTGGAGGAAATGCTTGAAATATTTGACTATAGTTGGTATAATGAGGTCATGAAGACTTGATATAGATCATGAATGACATTAATTGTTGGATATTAACTGCTATTGAGGATTTATACAGTTATGACTATATATATAAAGTGTTGTTGTGTTATGATGATTAGTTGGAGATATTGAAAGTTTGAAGTTTAATTGGGAGTGTTTTATATTCATATTTAGCATACAGGATGATATCAGCATGACAGGATATAAGTTCAACCAGATTGTAGCGTCTCGGCTCGGTTCATTCGGGTTAACGGGTGGACCGGGAAGGGATGTTACAATTTTTGGTATCAGAGCCTAGGTTTAGGCGGTTCTCGGACTGTATGTGTATATATGTAGGAAGTTATATATTTTGCAGTGAGAATAGGAGTAATTGAAGTTAAAGACATGCCATATTGGTTTGCTTAGAAACAACCAGCCATTGGAGAATGGTGTTATGGTAAGCGGAGTATATATTGAGGTTCCTATTGATGATTACTGGTTATATCCTTCTAGATCATTATGCATGGAGGATATTCTTAGAGAATAATGAATAGGGAATTCGAGATAGTGGTTATTGGAGATGAAATATTATTGAGGTGTTAAGGATTTGTGTATTTTCGTGAGTTGATATGAGTTCTTAATGTTATAAGTATTATGAGATGTATTTTGAAACTGATTTTTATCCATGATTGTGATAGCGTGAATGACTTGTAAAAATATTTGTTCATGTTGACTCCAGAAGAAGCATAGTTTATGCTGCTTATGAACAAATGATTTTGCTATGAAAATTCTTCTTCTCTGAACACTTTGAAAAAAAAAAAAAAAAAATTCCAAGTGTGGTTTTCTAAAGTTTTGATAAATGAAGGATTGTTTTATACATGACAATGAAGTTACTTGTATAAATTCATGAGCTATGAAGTATATTGGTTTATGGCTTAAACAAGAAAAAAACATATATGTAGATACAGATGTAAGATGAAGTGTACACTTGTATGGTTATGTAAGCACAAAGCTATATTAAGTTATGCATGATTAAGAGTATAAAGGTGAAATGATGTGAATGTGAAATGCATGCATAAAATGCATGAATGTGTGTACATGTGCCTATGGAAGGAGTATGTTGAGGATGAGATGCTAGTCTTATATAATAAGAAAATGAACTGATTCGGATTTAAGGACATTAGAATCTAGTTAAGAACAATATTGATGTTTACATGATTTTGGTTAATGGAACTTATTATGACTATTGAGATAAGCATTTTGCTGGATAGAATACATATATACATATATTCATTGGTGTATTTACATATATGATCTTAATGATGAATGATTCGATGTGATTTGCTGTAAGAATGAGTGATGAGTAGTTTTCATAAGAACTAATGTCATTATTTCAAGCCATTTATGAGAAGTGATTTCTTTTTATGAGAGATACTTACTATTTGGTGGAGTCAAGTATATTGTGGTGTTCATCAGCTATTTTTCAAATGTATGACTATCAGGAATAATATAAAGTACTATGGTTATAAGAAAAGTATGGTGATTCTTAGGATGAAGTCAATTATTTAACTCTTGATGAGCCTAGTAGTGAAGCTGTATGAATTGTGGCACCTTGTGGGTTAATATGGTATAAGTGTGAATTATATTGAACAAGATTTAATTTTTGAGGTTTAAAATATTTGTTGAATGCTAGATGTTATGTAAGTTATACATAAGGATTTGTGTTTATTGAGAGAGTCTATGATCCGAGGAAAAAGTAAACGGTTCCTAAACACCAAACGAAGATAATGATGTTATATAAATATTGGACCATGATGACTAAGAGAAATGATGAATGACATTGGACATGGAGAGATAGTTTTCCAACTATTGAATTGATGTTATACCAAGAAATTAGGTAAGTAAGAATGGATCTAGTCATGTGAGTGAATTAAGATTAAGAAAAGCATCAATTAAAGAGGTGAAGGAATATGAATTAGGATGATTTAAATGAGATGATAATCATTCAGAGTTTTTGTGACAAATTAGGAATCATGGTTATTAAGATTTGATGGACATAAAGTAATGATGCATCAGAGTATATACAAGATCAGACTTACTATACTTTGAGAGTTCATGAATATGTACAAATTGTGGTTCGTGTTGATCTCACTATGTTTATATGAGAATAAATTCTAAGCCAAAATGATCAAGATTTTATAAGTGATCATTCTTCAGACAGAAAAGATTGGTTAAACGCTAATAGAAGTATTTATAAGTCATGGATGATTTATGGATTTATGTGAGCTATCTATGAGTTAAAAAAAAAAAAAACAGAAAGGTGGAATTGCTATCACTTAGTGAATTCTAATTGGATGCAACTACCAAATCATTATGGATAAATGGTCAAGTTGAGATAATCTATATGGCACATTGCATGATTTGCATAACTTTGTGATTGTGTATAATCACTTTCATGTATTGACATTTGGAACTTTGGTTTCATTTTGTTTTGTTCTTGAGTGGAACTTGCAAGTATGCATGTATGACTATATGTATATATGCATGACAGTGGATGAGAAGAAGTACCATGATAAAAGTAAGTACCATGACGACATGAAGTTATTCACACAGTTATGAACATAAACTATGTGATCTTAGGATATGTTTCTATAATCTCATCATGCTTTATGAGAATTTACTTTATGCAAATCTTTGAATAGGCTATTGCAATGAAATGCCTTGATATGTATATGAGATGATGATATGATATGTATATGATATGTCTATGATATGCTGATATGTTTAGAATGGGCAATATATAGGTCTTTGGATTGAGTGCTGATATGGACTGGATATATTAGCTAGTATGGATGTTCATTTGGGAGAATCATGTGGAGAACATAAGGCTAGTAAGTGCTAGCCGATGAACGAAGAATCAAATTGAGTTGGAAACTATTAGGAGAGTTGTAAGTGTTTAATGTAAGTGAATTTCGAGGACGAAATTCTTTAAGGGGGGGGTAGAACTGTAACGTCCCATTTTTCTATTGAATCGAGTCATTGCTTAGAGTCGAGTCGGGCTGATCCAAAACCCGGTTCGATCCATTAGAGTCTAGAGTGGGCTAGAATGGGATGTAATTGCAATAAGGAAAAGAAGTGGACTTACTTGAAGGAAACAAAAAGATCAAAGTATAAGGATTAGGACTTGCTTGCACTAAAATATAAAGTTGAGGTATTAAGTTGTACCATTTTGACACTTGAGGTACCATTTGGTAATTTTCACATAAAAATCCATGATATTTTGGAGATGTACCCGTGAGTTCCATTCCTTGTCATTTCTTCATCCTTATCTTCATCTTCTTCCTCTACTTTTCTCTTCCACTTTCCTTTCTCCATCACTTTTAATGGTAGTGAAGATGTTAATGGGATTCAAACATTAATTCAACTTCTATTCTATCCAAGTAAGTAAACCTTCTTGAATTTCATACTTGAATCATTTGGTGATATTTTTAGATGATTCATAAGAATTCTCATGTATAGGAGAGGTGAGCTCAAAGGTAAAAAGGAAGCTAAGAAAAAGATTCCAAGCTTGTTAAGTGAAGGTGTGCTATCTCTTTTCGTTTAATTAATTTCCTTGCATGAGAATTTGTGTGGTGTGTTGATAATGAGAAAATATGTTGTTTCATGTTGAGTAAGATGACTGAAAATGGTGAAAAAGCATGAGATGAAATGAATAAATGAAGTAGATATTGAGTTCATGCTGAAACAAGTTTTGCTGGAAAAGTTACTAGTAACTTCACCTTGATTTTTACCCCATTTAATGATGGAATTAGGAAGTGTCATAGAAGAGTTATTTGTTCCTCTATGTGTTAGCTTTACATGGGTTTTTGAATCACCCAAATCGGAGTTATATATTGAGAGATATGGCAAAAAGAGTATAGACTGCGCAGGCTGGAAAACACGTCGCGCGCTCGCGAATTTCATTTGCGCGCTCGCGACTTGGCCTGTAAACTCACTGACTCTCTTTTGGTGCTTTGCGCGCTCGCGAATTTCATTTGCGCACTCGCGACTTATGTTTTTATGCTCTTTTGACTTCATTTTCAATGCAATTGTATTCCTTTGCTCAACTTATATGCCTCCAATCATTTTAAAACAAAAAGACAACATTAGAACATGCATCAAAACAACATGCAAGCATGCAAATGATGTGAAATGAGGTAAACACAACTTGTAATTGTATTCTATGCAATTGTGAAATGATGTGAAATGGTGTATGAAGGTATGAATTCTATGCACTTGTATTCCTTTTCTCAACTTGTATGTCTTCAACCATTTTAAAGCAAAAAGACAACATGAACACATGTATAAACACAAAATGCAAGCATGCAAATGGTGTGAAACTAACATGACACAAGTTGCCAGCTTGGCGAGGCTATCAGCATACAGGTAAGCACTAAATTTTATGAAATGATGAAGCAGTTAATTTTTATGACACAAGCGTGTGAAAACTAACATGATACAAGCATGCAAATTATGACACAGTTACTGTGCTTTTATTTTATCTATTGTCATTCCATTATTATGCTCCATTGAGGTTAGGTAGAAACCATGTAGATAAGGCTATGTCGCGACATAGAATAGCAGATCTGCGCCCCATACAGTTTGGTACTCCGGCTACAGGCCGTTGAGTGGATATGATTAAATAGGCCATAGCAGCCAAGCATACAGTTTCATCCAGTTTCATACAGTTTTTCTTATCACTTCGGTTTCACTATAACCTTATGGAGCCATACAGATATCTTGACATAACATTGCATGAATCATATAGTATACTAAACAGCAAGAAAGATCATCAAGGTAAAATGAAAGTATCATGATATGTGTGCTTACATTCCATATGTGAGTACATGTTTATTTCTACATATGTATGTGCTTATATGTTTCTTTATTCATTGTGATATTCACTGAGTTTAATCAAAGTTGCAGAATTCATACAGCATAAAGAACATCAGGTAAGATCATGAAAGTATAATGCTATATATGCTTACAAGTTTAGTTATTGAATCTTTAAGGAGCCATACAGTCATGAGATGTTATTAATCATAACTTATATGATGTGACTAAAAGTGCATAAGTCATACAACATAATGAATAGCAAGTAAGACAATGAACATATACTGTTATGTATTCTTACATGTTTATTGATCTCATCCATACAACACAATGAACAGCAGGTAAGATCATGCTAGTATCATAGTGTGTGATTACAGGTTCATGTAAAGGAGTTATGAGATAATTAGAACTAAATTATTGATGTTTATGAATTAGAAGTTTATTCGTTGCTATAAAGAGACATTTATGTTGAAATTTACTGATCCTATGATGATCAATGCTTTATGAAATTTGTATTTTAAGTTAGTTGCCACCACACTTTGTTAAGTATGTGAATTATGAGCACCACTGAGTTTTATACTCAGCGCGTCGATTTTTATCACGCGTAGGTTGAAGATCGTGGTCGCTACTTGAAGACTTGAAGAGTACTATCAAAACAGAAGTGACGAATTTAGGAGTAGTAGATCGAGAGTAATATCATTAAGAATTATGGCATGTATTAAGGTTTATGGCATGTATAATTATTACATTTGATAGAGCTTATGTGATTGGAAATATAATTGAAGCATGTAATTATTGTGGTGTAAGTATTTGGAGGAAATGCTTGAAATATTTGACTATAGTTGGTATGATGAGGTCATGAAGACTTGATATAGATCATGAATGACATTAATTGTTGGATATTAACTGCTATTGAGGATTTATACAGTTATGACTATATATATAAAGTGTTGTTGTGTTATGATGATTAGTTGGAGATATTGAAAGTTTGACATTTAATTGGGAGTGTTTTATATTCATATTTAGCATACAGGATGATATCAGCATGACAGGATATAAGTTCAACCAGATTGTAGCGTCTCGGCTCGGTTCATTCGTGTTAACGGGTGGACCGGGAAGGGATGTTACACTATTTTTAGGTCAAAAGTTCTTTTTGATAAACTTTTTCTGTGGCCTTCCACCTTTTTTATAGAACTTCTTGAATCTCTTAGCAACAAGTGCTAAATCATCACTATCAAGATCAGAAGAACTTTCTTCATTAGAAACTACTTTCAAAGCCAGTCCTTTCTTTTTCTTATCTTCTACAGACAAAGAAGATTTCATCTCTTCTGAAACAAGAGCTCCTATCAAATAATCATACGTTACAGGAGTTTCTTTATAGTTCATTACAGTTCCTATAGAATCCCATTTTTTAGGTAGAATTCTAAGGATTTTCTTAACAAGCTCATCTTCTAAAATTTCCTTTCCAAGAGTTCTCAAAGGATTAACTATATTTGTAAATCTGGAATTTAGTTCAGCTATAGTCTCTCCCTCTTTCATACTAAACATTTCATATTCTCTCCAAAGGATATTGATTCTGGATTCCTTCACTCGATCAGTACCCTCATAAGTAACTCTAAGTTTTTCCCATACTTCCGTTGCAGACTTACATCCAGACACTTTGTTATATTCTGTTGGATCTAATGCACAGTGAAGAATATTAATGGCTTTTGCATTTATAGATATGTCATTCCAATCGGCATCATTATATTCTTCTTCTGTTTTTGGAACTCTTTCATTGTCAACAGTTTTCATAGGAATACGAGGACCAGTTATAACATTCCTCCAGCAATTTATATCAACTGATTTTATAAAGTTTTCCATTCTGGTTTTCCAATAAGAGTAATTAGAGCCATTGAACAGAGGTGGTCTAGAAACAGATTGACCTTCAAAGATGTAAGAGGAAGTGGGGCTGCCATGGGATCTTTTCTCTCAAGCGGTTAAGCTTTGGTAAGTCAAGAGCCAAGAGCTCTGATACCAGATTGTGGGTCCCATTTATGTATGGCACAACCCAAGAGGGGGGGTGAATTGGGTTTTCTAAAAATTTAACTTTCAAAAACAAAAATCAAAATTCTATTGCAGCGGAATTAGAAAGCATTTGTGAGAGTTAGTTATCAAGTTTAGAACTTCCTCACAAAGCTTATTGCAAGATTAGAAAGACTCTGTGAAGAACAATTATTGCATTTTAGAACTGGTTCACAAAGCTTTAAGCAAGATTAGAAAACTGATTATAATTCATATTGTGAATTACACTGAATATAGAAGGACAGATTAGAACTTGGTAAAATCACAATACAGAAATCCAGAGTTCTAATGTTCCACAGAGATAAAGCTTATTCACGATTAGAATCAGAAACTCATTAACAACATCGCATTTCTAAACAGATTAACAGTTGCGTAAATAGAATATAATCAAGCAGAACTTCAGAAAGTAAAAGAAGATAAACACAGAGATTTATAGTGGTTCGGCACTAACTCGCCTACATCCACTCCCCAAGACGCATCTTGAGATCCTCCACTATGTTATCTCTTTTCAAGGGTAAGAGACAAACCAACTGTGTGAGATTTCTTGCTCAGCTACAGTCCTATGATCCTGTCTGAGCTGCAGAAACTCTTCTATTCTGGCATCCACATAGCTAGATGGAACATACTTTTTCTTAAACTCCCTCAGGAAGTCTGTCCAAGTCAGAACTGGTGGCTGCACTCTGCTCCTAGGAACTGTCTTCCACCACTCATATGCATCTTCCTGAAGTAAAAAGACTTGCTATGCATCTGTTCCTTGTTTGAGATTGGGGTATGACGTGCTTGTATCGAGTCCATTAGGACAGGAGGTTATTGTTAACAAATTATATCCTGATTGCCCACTCATAATCCAAGATCATGTATTCCCTTCTGATTTAGTTGAGATGCCTTTCGGAGATTTTGATGTTATTTTGGGCATGGATTGGTTAAAAAAATATCAAGCAGTGGTTGATTGTGACCTTAAGAAGATACTATTTAAACTGCCAGAATATATAGATGTGGTGATACAGGGTGAGAGACAGATACTTCCTTCATCTGTGATAACTGCAGCTTTAGCTCAGAAATTGATCCGTCATGGGTGTGAGGCATACCTAGCTCACATTGTGGACACAAGGGTAGGTACTCCTAGTCTTAAGGACATTCCTACTGTGTGTGACTTTCCAGATGTTTTTCCAGAAGAGTTACCAGGATTGCCGCCAGAAAGGGAAGTTGAATTTGAGATTGAGGTTATGACAGGGACTCAACCGATCTCCATTACTCCTTACAGGATGGCTCCTGCTGAATTAAAAGAATTGAAAGCACAATTACAGGAATTGCTTGATAAGGGGTTTATTCGTCCTAGTGTGTCACCATGGGGAGCTCCAGTGCTATTTGTAAAGAAGAAAGACGGCGGTTTACGGTTGTGCATCGATTACCGTCAGTTGAATAAGGTCACAGTCAAGAATAAGTATCCTTTGCCAAGGATTGATGATCTCTTTGATCAGCTTCAAGGTGCTTCTGTATTCTCTAAGATAGATTTGAGATCGGGGTATTATCAACTCAGAGTTAAAGAGCAGAGTATTCCTAAGACGGCATTCAGGACTCGCTATGGCCATTATGAGTTTCTAGTTATGCCATTCGGATTAACTAATGCTCCAGCAGCATTCATGGCTTTGATGAACACGATCTTCAAACCTTACCTTGACCAATTTGTTGTGGTTTTTATTGATGACATTCTGGTATATTCCAAAGATAGAGAAGAGCATGATAAGCACCTAAGAATTATTTTGCAAACTCGTCGAGAAAAACAACTTTATGCTAAGTTTTCTAAATGTGAATTCTGGTTAGCACAAGTTGCTTTTCTTGGTCATATTGTATCTGCAGAGGGTATTGCAGTGGATCCTGGTAAGATTGAGGCTATTTCCAGTTGGAAGCCACCTAAGAATGTTTCTGAGATTCGTAGTTTCTTGGGTTTGGCTGGCTATTATCGCAAGTTTGTTAAGGGATTTTCTATCATTGCTCTGCCCTTAACTAAACTATTACGGAAGAACGTTAGATTTGAATGGACAGATAAATGTCAGGAGAGCTTTGATAAGCTAAAGAAGTGCTTGACTGAAGCGCCGGTTTTGACTTTACCTAATCCAGGTAAAGAGTTTACTGTTTATAGTGATGCTTCTCATAATGGCTTAGGTTGTGTGTTGATGCAAGATAGATATGTTATTGCTTACGCATCACGCCAACTTAAACCACATGAGAGGAATTATCCTACACATGATTTGGAACTTGCAGCCATTGTATTTGCATTGAAGATATGGAGACATTATCTTTATGGTGAGAAATGCTATATCTTCACAGATCATAAAAGTTTGAAGTATCTGGGTACTCAAAGTGTAACACCCGCCACCCAATCCCGAGAGACTCGACGGCGGATGCCACATTCGGTGCCGGAGACACCGTCTTAACTTAACATATAAATCATAAAACTAAAATTTTACATTAGAAGTAATTGGGTATTCACAAGTTTCACGAGTATATTATTTTTTTTTATAATAGAAATGTCATTTCATTTTCTTATCTTTTTTTTTTAATATATATACATTGGGAACAATCCTACAAAAATACTGTAAGAATATCCCTTTAAAAACTGAGCTCGCCAAACATGTGAATACAAAATACTCCCAATGAAACTCCAAATGTCCAACATCTCCAAATAATTATTATAACACAACAACACTTTTATGTTTTCATAACTAAATAAATCCTCAATAGTATTTTCGATTCATCAATTACTTGCATTCATTATAGATATCAAGTCTTAATGAAGTAATCATATCAACTGACTTAAAATATTTCATATTCACTCATTTAATAAATCCTATGCTTATCTCCAAATATATAAACCAAAATAATTTATTATTACATATAATTCAAATAACATAATCTCCAAAAAATGTAATAATTATACATGCCATAATTCTTAAGTACATAAATCTCAATCGACTACTACCAAATTAGTGACTTCTGCTTTGATAAGATGCTTCTACTCTTCAAGTAGCAACCACATCTTCAACCTACGCGTGATAAAAATCGACGCGCTGAGTATAAAACTCAGTGGTGCTCATAATTCACATACTTACCAAAATTGCGATGGCAACTTACTTAAAACACAAATTTCGTAAAATCATTTATAATCATAAAATCTCAAATATTAACATGCATTTACATTTATAGCAACAATAAAATGTTATTTTTCGTTAAGGCTCATACTCATGCAGAATGAACATAAGCAGATTTGATCGTGGCCTATGTTAGCGCCACCCCCATCACATACTCGTGGCCTATGAAAGCACCACCCCCATCACACAATCGTGGCCTAGGAAAGCACCACCATGGCCTATGAAAGCACCACCCCCATCACACAATCGTGGCCTATGAAAGCACCACCGTGGCCTATGAAAGCACCACCCCCATCACACAAATAAGCGCGTCCGCCTATTTATAAGGGCTGATAACCCTAGCATATGATCATAGCTTCACAATAACAAAATCAATCTCATCATACCACGTTTCAATCATGCATAGTAGAGCCCAAATCAAAATCATTCTTGCACAAAAGCAATAATTCTTAATCAAAAACACTTCATTACTTAATACCCATCACTTCAAAATTTCTCAACTTACAACTTACACAAATTACCACATTCTTTTTAAGATAGTATATATATACAAAGCACTTACACCTTAAATACCCATTTCTTTGTTAAAACTCTAAACATATAAAAGTTATCAAATAATCATACTTATGTCATATATATAATAATTATGTAAGCTTTACTACACTAAGGTGGTACCAAGGGGAGGAATTTCCTTCTCCAATCACGCATGCTAACATAACTCTTATGCACAAAAGTATCCATTTCAACCCTCATCATGCATTATCTAAATCAATTCCACACCTTTCCAATTTATATCCATTTAATCATATCCACAACAACCCTTCTCACACTTATGTTTTATTTTTGTCAAATAAATTCTAAAACATACAAATAATCAAGAGCACTTCATCACACATGATTTATACATACTTTTATCCAAATAACCCTTCGATTTAGGACATAGAAAATTTCCAGCATTAATATCACCTTGACCTTTTCTGAGTTTTTAGGACATAACTTGAGTTATAGATTTCCAAATTAAGTGAAGTTTGATTCATTAGAAAGCTAAGACAAAATTCTACAAATGTTATCAAGGGACAACAGCCCAGATCAATCTGTAATATGGTGAAAAAAGGCTAGGAACACAGACCAATAGTCCAGACCTGATTCAGCAGCACTAATTCCAATGTTTATCCAATTCCTACTTATCCAAACACTCAAATCAAACCAATCCAAAACCAGAGAAGTCTCAAGACACAGGGAAACAACTCTCATGAAGAACTCAGAATATAATCTTATCATTATAGTGGTCAAAATGGGCACTCAATTCAGTGATGCATGTAGCTCGTCATAACAGAGTCAGTTTGGGTTTTTCAGCCATAAGTTGAACTATATATATCCAAATAGGACACAAGAGGATGGGTTGGAAAGCTAAGAAGTAGACCTATAACTTTCATGAAGGACTCAGACACAAAGGAAAACTCGAAAGGATCGAAAAATAGTCCTTAATCTCACTCAATAACATTTTTCCCAATTTCAGCTTACTTAAATCATATACAAGGTAGGGATTTCTACCACATATTTCATACTCATCATACATCATCTTAAGAGCATAAACCAACAAAGAGAACAAGAAATCTTAAGGCCTTTTTCATCAATAGGTTCTGCCACTTTTGGAAGATGAAGAAGAAAATGTTTTCCTCATCAATTCTACATATAAACATGCTTAGAAATCTCCCAAGAACACATTTATACCACCAAAATTCAATAATCAAATCATTTCATATAAAATTCCCAATTTTCACAAAATAGTAGAAACTTCACAAAATCAAAAATTTAAACAAGGTAGGAGGATTTATGAACACTTACTTTAAAACAAGCCTTAGCAAGCTTAGATTAAAGCATTCTAAGCTCCAACTTTGCCTTTACTCCTTGGTAGAGGTTTCCTAAGCCTTTGGCTTTCCAAGTTTCTTGAAAATAATCACCACAAATCACTTCTCAAGCTTTAAACTCTAGGATTGATTCCTTAAATCAAGTTAAATGGGTTGAATTTGATGGATTTAGCTAAGGATGAAGTTGAAGAAAAACAAAGAGAAGAAGAAGAAGAAGGAGATAGCCAACGCCAAAGAGAAGAAGAAGGAGAGAAAGTGGTTGCTCAAATTATTGAGCACAAGGGTATTTTAGTCTTTTCTCAACATTGGATGGCTAGGATTGAGTCAATCTAATCTAATGGCTACAAATATTCTCCCAATTAAATTCCTTCAAAATATTATTTAACACAATAAAATCCTCAACTTTACTCCATAAAAATAATTCATCTAATTTCCTTAATTAATATAACACCATTTCAAATTTACTCCATACAAATATTGCCTCTAATTTTCCTTACTTAATATCACACCTTAATTAACTATTCACAAATTTTCTAAATTCTCTAAAAATATTTATTACTTACTTTCTACCCATAAAAATAATGTATACATACTCCAAAAATATTATAGAAAATATTAAACATACATAGTAATTTTTCCGGCCCAAAATAATATTTATTCCCGGACTGATGATACTATTCACAGACCGGTAACTTACTATTTTAGACACAGAAAAATGGGGCGTTACAGTTCTACCCCCCTTAAAGAATTTCGTCCTCGAAATTCACTTGAATTAAATAATTACAAATCTCATAATATTTTTCCGACTTCATTTATTCTTCCTTAATTTGCTAGCACTTTAATCTCATAATTATAACATAAACTTCTCTTGCATATGAACCGTTTAGATCTGTACTATCCTCTTTAATTCTCTTACAAGAAAACTCCATAAACATCTCTTATTCTATCTAACACTCAATCCAATGACCTATATAACTCCCATACCAAACATTTCATCATATAAGATACATATCAAGGTATATCATTAAATATCATATTCGAAGATTTGCATCAAGTCAATTCTCATAAAGCATGATGAGATTATATGAACATATACTGAGATCATATAGCTTATTCTCATAACAGTATTCTCCTGAGATCATATAGCTTATTATTATAACAGTGTTAATAACTTAATTGCTGCATGATACTTAATCTCAAACACTGTCATGCATATATACATCATGCATACTTGCAAGTTCAACTCAAGAAAAAAAAATAATAATAATAATAATACCAAAGTTCCAAATCTCAATACATAAAAATATTTATACACCATCACAAAGTTATGCAAACCATGCAATGTGCCATATAGACTATCCCAACTTAACCATTTATCCATAACGATTTGGTAGTTCCATCCAAATAGAATTCACTAAGTCATAGCAATTCCACCCTTTTTTTTTTTTTTTTCATAGATATCTCACAAAAATCCATAAATCATCCATGACTTGTACATACTTCTATTAACTATTAACCAATCTTTTCTATCGTCACAATGATCACTTATAAACTCTTAATCATTTTGGCTTCGAATTTATTCTCATATAAGCATAGTGAGATCAACACGAACCACAAATTTTTTTTTTTTTTTATATATATATGTTCATGAAATCTCAAAAATATAGAAATTCTTACTTCTATACTCTGATGTATCATTCCTTCTATTTCCATCAACTCTGAATAACCAATGATTCCTAATTTGTCAAAAAAAAAACTCTACATATTGACTCTCATTCCATTTAAATTATACTAATTCATACTCGTTCGCATTTCTGTAATCATAACAAAATCATTTACATAAGCACCATTATAAAAAAAATATGCTTCTTATGGATTCAAAATTGACAAACCTTTTCACAAGTCACTCATGCTATCAATAGCATGGATACAAATCAATTTCGAAATTAAAATTCATATCTTCACAAGTCAAATCTCAAATATACTTCTAACACTTGGAACTCATATCAATTCAAGAAAAAGAACATCAATCCTTAACGCCTTAATACTATCTTATCTCCAATAAACACCACATCGAATCTCTATCCCTTATTCTCTAAGAATTCCTCCAAGAATCATTCATTCACATGGTCCAGATGGATATAACCATTAATCATCAGTAGGAACCTCAATAACATACTCCGCTTACCACAAAACCATTCTCCAATAGCTGGTTGTTTCCAATTCAAACCAATATGGCATGTATTTAACTTAAATTACTCATACTCTCACTTCAACATAGATAAATTCCTACACAATACACATAGTCCTAGAATCGCCTAAACCTATGCTCTGATACCACTTAATGTAACACCCGCCACCCAATCCCGAGAGACTCGACGGCGGATGCCACATTCGGTGCCGGAGACACCGTCTTAACTTAACATATAAATCATAAAACTAAAATTTTACATTAGAAGTAATTGGGTATTCACAAGTTTCACGAGTATATTAATTTTTTTTTTATAATAGAAATGTCATTTCATTTTCTTATCTTTTTTTTTTAATATATATACATTGGGAACAATCTTACAAAAATACTGTAAGAATATCCCTTTAAAAACTGAGCTCGCCAAACATGTGAATACAAAATACTCCCAATGAAACTCCAAATGTCCAACATCTCCAAATAATTATTATAACACAACAACACTTTTATGTTTTCATAACTAAATAAATCCTCAATAGTATTTTCGATTCAGCAATTACTTGCATTCATTATAGATATCAAGTCTTAATGAAGTAATCATATCAACTGACTTAAAATATTTCATATTCACTCATTTAATAAATCCTATGCTTATCTCCAAATATATAAACCAAAATAATTTATTATTACATATAATTCAAATAACATAATCTCCAAAAAATGTAATAATTATACATGCCATAATTCTTAAGTACATAAATCTCAATCGACTACTACCAAATTAGTGACTTCTGCTTTGATAAGATGCTTCTACTCTTCAAGTAGCAACCACATCTTCAACCTACGCGTGATAAAAATCGACGCGCTGAGTATAAAACTCAGTGGTGCTCATAATTCACATACTTACCAAAATTGCGATGGCAACTTACTTAAAACACAAATTTCGTAAAATCATTTATAATCATAAAATCTCAAATATTAACATGCATTTACATTTATAGCAACAATAAAATGTTATTTTTCGTTAAGGCTCATACTCATGCAGAATGAACATAAGCAGATTTGATCGTGGCCTATGTTAGCGCCACCCCCCATCACATACTCGTGGCCTATGAAAGCACCACCCCCATCACACAATCGTGGCCTAGGAAAGCACCACCATGGCCTATGAAAGCACCACCCCCATCACACAATCGTGGCCTATGAAAGCACCACCGTGGCCTATGAAAGCACCACCCCCATCACACAAATAAGCGCGTCCGCCTATTTATAAGGGCTGATAACCCTAGCATATGATCATAGCTTCACAATAACAAAATCAATCTCATCATACCACGTTTCAATCATGCATAGTAGAGCCCAAATCAAAATCATTCTTGCACAAAAGCAATAATTCTTAATCAAAAACACTTCATTACTTAATACCCATCACTTCAAAATTTCTCAACTTACAACTTACACAAATTACCACATTCTTTTTAAGATAGTATATATATACAAAGCACTTACACCTTAAATACCCATTTCTTTAGTTAAAACTCTAAACATATAAAAGTTATCAAATAATCATACTTATGTCATATATATAATAATTATGTAAGCTTTACTACACTAAGGTGGTACCAAGGGGAGGAATTTCCTTCTCCAATCACGCATGCTAACATAACTCTTATGCACAAAAGTATCCATTTCAACCCTCATCATGCATTATCTAAATCAATTCCACACCTTTCCAATTTATATCCATTTAATCATATCCACAACAACCCTTCTCACACTTATGTTTTATTTTTGTCAAATAAATTCTAAAACATACAAATAATCAAGAGCACTTCATCACACATGATTTATACATACTTTTATCCAAATAACCCTTCGATTTAGGACATAGAAAATTTCCAGCATTAATATCACCTTGACCTTTTCTGAGTTTTTAGGACATAACTTGAGTTATAGATTTCCAAATTAAGTGAAGTTTGATTCATTAGAAAGCTAAGACAAAATTCTACAAATGTTATCAAGGGACAACAGCCCAGATCAATCTGTAATATGGTGAAAAAAGGCTAGGAACACAGACCAATAGTCCAGACCTGATTCAGCAGCACTAATTCCAATGTTTATCCAATTCCTACTTATCCAAACACTCAAATCAAACCAATCCAAAACCAGAGAAGTCTCAAGACACAGGGAAACAACTCTCATGAAGAACTCAGAATATAATCTTATCATTATAGTGGTCAAAATGGGCACTCAATTCAGTGATGCATGTAGCTCGTCATAACAGAGTCAGTTTGGGTTTTTCAGCCATAAGTTGAACTATATATATCCAAATAGGACACAAGAGGATGGGTTGGAAAGCTAAGAAGTAGACCTATAACTTTCATGAAGGACTCAGACACAAAGGAAAACTCGAAAGGATCGAAAAATAGTCCTTAATCTCACTCAATAACATTTTTCCCAATTTCAGCTTACTTAAATCATATACAAGGTAGGGATTTCTACCACATATTTCATACTCATCATACATCATCTTAAGAGCATAAACCAACAAAGAGAACAAGAAATCTTAAGGCCTTTTTCATCAATAGGTTCTGCCACTTTTGGAAGATGAAGAAGAAAATGTTTTCCTCATCAATTCTACATATAAACATGCTTAGAAATCTCCCAAGAACACATTTATACCACCAAAATTCAATAATCAAATCATTTCATATAAAATTCCCAATTTTCACAAAATAGTAGAAACTTCACAAAATCAAAAATTTAAACAAGGTAGGAGGATTTATGAACACTTACTTTAAAACAAGCCTTAGCAAGCTTAGATTAAAGCATTCTAAGCTCCAACTTTGCCTTTACTCCTTGGTAGAGGTTTCCTAAGCCTTTGGCTTTCCAAGTTTCTTGAAAATAATCACCACAAATCACTTCTCAAGCTTTAAACTCTAGGATTGATTCCTTAAATCAAGTTAAATGGGTTGAATTTGATGGATTTAGCTAAGGATGAAGTTGAAGAAAAACAAAGAGAAGAAGAAGAAGAAGGAGATAGCCAACGCCAAAGAGAAGAAGAAGGAGAGAAAGTGGTTGCTCAAATTATTGAGCACAAGGGTATTTTAGTCTTTTCTCAACATTGGATGGCTAGGATTGAGTCAATCTAATCTAATGGCTACAAATATTCTCCCAATTAAATTCCTTCAAAATATTATTTAACACAATAAAATCCTCAACTTTACTCCATAAAAATAATTCATCTAATTTCCTTAATTAATATAACACCATTTCAAATTTACTCCATACAAATATTGCCTCTAATTTTCCTTACTTAATATCACACCTTAATTAACTATTCACAAATTTTCTAAATTCTCTAAAAATATTTATTACTTACTTTCTACCCATAAAAATAATGTATACATACTCCAAAAATATTATAGAAAATATTAAACATACATAGTAATTTTTCCGGCCCAAAATAATATTTATTCCCGGACTGATGATACTATTCACAGACCGGTAACTTACTATTTTAGACACAGAAAAATGGGGCGTTACAGTTCTACCCCCCTTAAAGAATTTCGTCCTCGAAATTCACTTGAATTAAATAATTACAAATCTCATAATATTTTTCCGACTTCATTTATTCTTCCTTAATTTGCTAGCACTTTAATCTCATAATTATAACATAAACTTCTCTTGCATATGAACCGTTTAGATCTGTACTATCCTCTTTAATTCTCTTACAAGAAAACTCCATAAACATCTCTTATTCTATCTAACACTCAATCCAATGACCTATATAACTCCCATACCAAACATTTCATCATATAAGATACATATCAAGGTATATCATTAAATATCATATTCGAAGATTTGCATCAAGTCAATTCTCATAAAGCATGATGAGATTATATGAACATATACTGAGATCATATAGCTTATTCTCATAACAGTATTCTCCTGAGATCATATAGCTTATTATTATAACAGTGTTAATAACTTAATTGCTGCATGATACTTAATCTCAAACACTGTCATGCATATATACATCATGCATACTTGCAAGTTCAACTCAAGAAAAAAAAATAATAATAATAATAATACCAAAGTTCCAAATCTCAATACATAAAAATATTTATACACCATCACAAAGTTATGCAAACCATGCAATGTGCCATATAGACTATCCCAACTTAACCATTTATCCATAACGATTTGGTAGTTCCATCCAAATAGAATTCACTAAGTCATAGCAATTCCACCCTTTTTTTTTTTTTTTTTCATAGATATCTCACAAAAATCCATAAATCATCCATGACTTGTACATACTTCTATTAACTATTAACCAATCTTTTCTATCGTCACAATGATCACTTATAAACTCTTAATCATTTTGGCTTCGAATTTATTCTCATATAAGCATAGTGAGATCAACACGAACCACAAATTTTTTTTTTTTTTTTATATATATATGTTCATGAAATCTCAAAAATATAGAAATTCTTACTTCTATACTCTGATGTATCATTCCTTCTATTTCCATCAACTCTGAATAACCAATGATTCCTAATTTGTCAAAAAAAAACTCTACATATTGACTCTCATTCCATTTAAATTATACTAATTCATACTCGTTCGCATTTCTGTAATCATAACAAAATCATTTACATAAGCACCATTATAAAAAAAATATGCTTCTTATGGATTCAAAATTGACAAACCTTTTCACAAGTCACTCATGCTATCAATAGCATGGATACAAATCAATTTCGAAATTAAAATTCATATCTTCACAAGTCAAATCTCAAATATACTTCTAACACTTGGAACTCATATCAATTCAAGAAAAAGAACATCAATCCTTAACGCCTTAATACTATCTTATCTCCAATAAACACCACATCGAATCTCTATCCCTTATTCTCTAAGAATTCCTCCAAGAATCATTCATTCACATGGTCCAGATGGATATAACCATTAATCATCAGTAGGAACCTCAATAACATACTCCGCTTACCACAAAACCATTCTCCAATAGCTGGTTGTTTCCAATTCAAACCAATATGGCATGTATTTAACTTAAATTACTCATACTCTCACTTCAACATAGATAAATTCCTACACAATACACATAGTCCTAGAATCGCCTAAACCTATGCTCTGATACCACTTAATGTAACACCCGCCACCCAATCCCGAGAGACTCGACGGCGGATGCCACATTCGGTGCCGGAGACACCGTCTTAACTTAACATATAAATCATAAAACTAAAATTTTACATTAGAAGTAATTGGGTATTCACAAGTTTCACGAGTATATTAATTTTTTTTTTATAATAGAAATGTCATTTCATTTTCTTATCTTTTTTTTTTAATATATACATTGGGAACAATCTTACAAAAATACTGTAAGAATATCCCTTTAAAAACTGAGCTCGCCAAACATGTGAATACAAAATACTCCCAATGAAACTCCAAATGTCCAACATCTCCAAATAATTATTATAACACAACAACACTTTTATGTTTTCATAACTAAATAAATCCTCAATAGTATTTTCGATTCAGCAATTACTTGCATTCATTATAGATATCAAGTCTTAATGAAGTAATCATATCAACTGACTTAAAATATTTCATATTCACTCATTTAATAAATCCTATGCTTATCTCCAAATATATAAACCAAAATAATTTATTATTACATATAATTCAAATAACATAATCTCCAAAAAATGTAATAATTATACATGCCATAATTCTTAAGTACATAAATCTCAATCGACTACTACCAAATTAGTGACTTCTGCTTTGATAAGATGCTTCTACTCTTCAAGTAGCAACCACATCTTCAACCTACGCGTGATAAAAATCGACGCGCTGAGTATAAAACTCAGTGGTGCTCATAATTCACATACTTACCAAAATTGCGATGGCAACTTACTTAAAACACAAATTTCGTAAAATCATTTATAATCATAAAATCTCAAATATTAACATGCATTTACATTTATAGCAACAATAAAATGTTATTTTTCGTTAAGGCTCATACTCATGCAGAATGAACATAAGCAGATTTGATCGTGGCCTATGTTAGCGCCACCCCCATCACATACTCGTGGCCTATGAAAGCACCACCCCCATCACACAATCGTGGCCTAGGAAAGCACCACCATGGCCTATGAAAGCACCACCCCCATCACACAATCGTGGCCTATGAAAGCACCACCGTGGCCTATGAAAGCACCACCCCCATCACACAAATAAGCGCGTCCGCCTATTTATAAGGGCTGATAACCCTAGCATATGATCATAGCTTCACAATAACAAAATCAATCTCATCATACCACGTTTCAATCATGCATAGTAGAGCCCAAATCAAAATCATTCTTGCACAAAAGCAATAATTCTTAATAAAAAACACTTCATTACTTAATACCCATCACTTCAAAATTTCTCAACTTACAACTTACACAAATTACCACATTCTTTTTAAGATAGTATATATATACAAAGCACTTACACCTTAAATACCCATTTCTTTATTAAAACTCTAAACATATAAAAGTTATCAAATAATCATACTTATGTCATATATATAATAATTATGTAAGCTTTACTACACTAAGGTGGTACCAAGGGGAGGAATTTCCTTCTCCAATCACGCATGCTAACATAACTCTTATGCACAAAAGTATCCATTTCAACCCTCATCATGCATTATCTAAATCAATTCCACACCTTTCCAATTTATATCCATTTAATCATATCCACAACAACCCTTCTCACACTTATGTTTTATTTTTGTCAAATAAATTCTAAAACATACAAATAATCAAGAGCACTTCATCACACATGATTTATACATACTTTTATCCAAATAACCCTTCGATTTAGGACATAGAAAATTTCCAGCATTAATATCACCTTGACCTTTTCTGAGTTTTTAGGACATAACTTGAGTTATAGATTTCCAAATTAAGTGAAGTTTGATTCATTAGAAAGCTAAGACAAAATTCTACAAATGTTATCAAGGGACAACAGCCCAGATCAATCTGTAATATGGTGAAAAAAGGCTAGGAACACAGACCAATAGTCCAGACCTGATTCAGCAGCACTAATTCCAATGTTTATCCAATTCCTACTTATCCAAACACTCAAATCAAACCAATCCAAAACCAGAGAAGTCTCAAGACACAGGGAAACAACTCTCATGAAGAACTCAGAATATAATCTTATCATTATAGTGGTCAAAATGGGCACTCAATTCAGTGATGCATGTAGCTCGTCATAACAGAGTCAGTTTGGGTTTTTCAGCCATAAGTTGAACTATATATATCCAAATAGGACACAAGAGGATGGGTTGGAAAGCTAAGAAGTAGACCTATAACTTTCATGAAGGACTCAGACACAAAGGAAAACTCAAAAGGATCGAAAAATAGTCCTTAATCTCACTCAATAACATTTTTCCCAATTTCAGCTTACTTAAATCATATACAAGGTAGGGATTTCTACCACATATTTCATACTCATCATACATCATCTTAAGAGCATAAACCAACAAAGAGAACAAGAAATCTTAAGGCCTTTTTCATCAATAGGTTCTGCCACTTTTGGAAGATGAAGAAGAAAATGTTTTCCTCATCAATTCTACATATAAACATGCTTAGAAATCTCCCAAGAACACATTTATACCACCAAAATTCAATAATCAAATCATTTCATATAAAATTCCCAATTTTCACAAAATAGTAGAAACTTCACAAAATCAAAAATTTAAACAAGGTAGGAGGATTTATGAACACTTACTTTAAAACAAGCCTTAGCAAGCTTAGATTAAAGCATTCTAAGCTCCAACTTTGCCTTTACTCCTTGGTAGAGGTTTCCTAAGCCTTTGGCTTTCCAAGTTTCTTGAAAATAATCACCACAAATCACTTCTCAAGCTTTAAACTCTAGGATTGATTCCTTAAATCAAGTTAAATGGGTTGAATTTGATGGATTTAGCTAAGGATGAAGTTGAAGAAAAACAAAGAGAAGAAGAAGAAGAAGGAGATAGCCAACGCCAAAGAGAAGAAGAAGGAGAGAAAGTGGTTGCTCAAATTATTGAGCACAAGGGTATTTTAGTCTTTTCTCAACATTGGATGGCTAGGATTGAGTCAATCTAATCTAATGGCTACAAATATTCTCCCAATTAAATTCCTTCAAAATATTATTTAACACAATAAAATCCTCAACTTTACTCCATAAAAATAATTCATCTAATTTCCTTAATTAATATAACACCATTTCAAATTTACTCCATACAAATATTGCCTCTAATTTTCCTTACTTAATATCACACCTTAATTAACTATTCACAAATTTTCTAAATTCTCTAAAAATATTTATTACTTACTTTCTACCCATAAAAATAATGTATACATACTCCAAAAATATTATAGAAAATATTAAACATACATAGTAATTTTTCCGGCCCAAAATAATATTTATTCCCGGACCGATGATACTATTCACAGACCGGTAACTTACTATTTTAGACATAGAAAAATGGGGCGTTACACAAAGGGAGTTGAATTTGCGACAGAGAAGATGGCTTGAGTTGATAAAAGATTATGACTGTATTATCGATTATCGGCCAGGGAAAGCTAATGTGGTAGCAGATGCACTGAGTCGTAAGACTATTGCTAGCCTGAGGACTACAGCGTTATCTCTAGTCCATGATCTACGGTCTATCAATGCTAAGATTGAGAAGATTTCTGACAATTGGGTGTTAGCTAATCTTCAGGTGAAGCCTTTATTGATTGATCAAATTCGAACAACAATAGTGACTGATGATGAATATCAAAAGATTCTTTCAGAGACATAAGAGGGTAAAAGACCAGATTTTTCTGTCAGGAGAGATGGGTTATTACTATTTCGGGACCGGTTATATGTTCCTTCAGATTTAGATTTGAGACATCTCATTTTGAAGGAAGCACATGATTCTCCATTTGCTATGCATCCAGGTGGGACCAAGATGTATAGGGATTTGAAGAGGAACTATTGGTGGACTGGTATGAAGAAAGATATTGCTGAATTTGTAGCTAAATGCCTAATGTGTCAACAAGTCAAGGCAGAACATCAAGTGCCAGCAGGATTACATCATCCACTTCAGATTCCAGATTGGAAATGGGAAAGAGTGACTATGGATTTTCTAATGGGACTTCCACTTACCCAGAAGAAACATGATGCAGTTTGGGTTATTGTGGATAGATTGACGAAGAGTGCTCATTTCCTACCTGTAAGATCAGACTATAGTTTAGAGAAGTTGGCAGAAATGTATATTGATGAAATAGTTAGACTACATGGAGTGCCAGTATCCATTGTTTCTGATAGAGATCCAAGATTCACATCTAGATTTTGGGCTAGCTTACAGAAAGCCCTGGGCACTAGATTGAATTTTAGTACTGCATTCCATCCTCAGACAGATGGTCAATCTGAGAGGATTATTCAAATATTGGAGGATATGCTTCGAGCTTGTGTTCTTGAGTTTGAAGGTAGTTGGGATAACTATTTTCCTTTGATAGAATTTGCTTATAAGAACAGTTACCAGACCAGTATCAGAATGCCTCCATATGAAGCTTTATATGGTAGAAAATGTAGGACACCTCTATGTTGGGATGAAGTTGGTGAAAGGCAATTACTAGGTCCTGAAATTATTCAACAAACAGAAGAAAAGATCAAAGTAATTAAAGAAAAATTGAAGGCAGCAACAGATCGACAAAAGTCATATGTGGATCTAAAGAGAAGAGATATAGAGTATAATATGGGTGATAAAGTATTCCTTAAGGTTTCCCCTTGGAAGCGTGTTATGAGATTTGGTAGAAAGGGAAAATTAAGTCCTCGTTTCATAGGACCTTATGAAATACTTGAGAGGATTGGTCCATTGGCATATAGGTTAGCCTTACCACCAGACCTCGATAAGATTCATAATGTTTTCCATGTTTCTATGCTTCGGCGATATAGATCGGACCCTTCACATTTATTGCCTTTAGAATCAATTGAAGTTAATCGAGACGTCACATATGATGAAGAACCGGTGGCTATCCTAGCTAAGGAAATTAAGCAACTTCGGAATAAACAGATTCCCCTAGTTAAGGTGTTATGGCGAAGCCACTCCAGAGAAGAGGCTACTTGGGAACGTGAAGAAGATATAAGAAGACAACATCCACAATTATTCAGCGATCTATAACAGGTAAAAATTTCGAGACGAAATTTCTTTAAGGAGGGAAGAGTTGTAATATCCTCAATTTTGTAGTTCTTTCTATTCTAGCTTTTTCGATGAATTCGGTTATCCGAAAAAAAAAAAAAAAAAAGGAAAACTTAGAATAATGGGAAACACTATATATTGAGGATATTAATATTAATTAAATGAAACATTAATTGATCTTTGCAAATCAATGTGAAAGCTTAAAGGAAATCAAAAATGAGTTAAAAGATGAATGACTTCTCGGTAAAGCACGATTTTACCCGAAAAGCCTGAAAAATGGTAATTTCCGTACGATTTTTTACCAAGTGGAGTTTAGAATATTAAATACACTTGGTTTATACCTAATAGGACTAAAGTAAAATGATTAAAAAGATTAGAGTGCCAAAGGATGAAGGGAAAACAAAAGGGAGGATTATAGTGCAATTTGCATTTAAAGGACATGGAAGGAATTTTTAATAAAGTTTATTATATAATTTTATTGAAGAAGAGGAAAGAACCACGACACTTCACTCATTGTTGTAGGCCAAACCGTTCAAGAAGAGAGGAGGAGGATTTTGAGTCAAAACCAAGTAAAAAGAAGGTGAAAATCAAAGAATTTTCAAGTATTTCTTAAGAAAAGGTTAGTTATTTTCACTTCCTCCTTCATTTCTATGGATTACTTTTTGAATTCCATGAACTTTGAAGTGAGGTGCTTGTTTGTGTAATCTGATTTGGTGAAGATGAAGTGATGAGAAGTGATTTTAAGGTGATTTAAGATGATTGAAAGTAGTTATGCATGAATTCAAAGTCTAAGTTGCATAAGTCACCAAGATGGATGATTTTGAGTTTGTTCTTGATATGCCATGAACTAGGGATTCTGATATTCTTATATTATGATGTTATGTAAGTAATAGAAGAGTTGGATTGCATGAATTTGTGCTGGAAGTGAGGTGAGAATGCTTAAACATATATAAATTATTATTGGACATGTTACAGTTGGGCTGCCTGAAATTCAGCTTCTGTAATTGAACTATTTGACTAAGCAAATGAACTCCAAAATTTATGAAATTTGATATGGAGATAGACTGAGATGTTGGGTAGGTCGTGTTAAAATTTAAAGGCCATTGGATAAAAGGAAATGGAGTTATAAGTAAATCAATGCAGGCTGCTCAGCATGAGAAAAACTAAACTTCAGATTCTATAATTATGTCATTTAAAAATGAAAATGAGCTTTAAAAATTATGAAATTTTCCAGAACAGTACCCTAAGATGTTGGGAACATGCTGTCAAAATTTCAGGGCAATTGAATATGGGGAATTCAAGATATAGTCAACGCAATACCAGCTACTCAAATGCTAAAATTCTGCATGTCATAAACCTTGAACGAATTTAGCATGCTATTCACTTCTATTGTTTTCATTGTTAGTATTCTGTGTCTAGGATGTGGTTAAGTGTTGGATATGAAGTGTTTCATGCTTAAACTCAGATCATATAACACTAGGACAAGTATAGTGAAAATGAAAGAAAAAGCATGAGACTACATTCTAATGCTTAATTTACATTCTTATAGAAGTGCATGTGTGTACATTGTGTAGTATGATCTTAATGTGAGTATTAATATCATGCTACAGCTGCTGGGAGAAAGGGAGTTGAGGAGAGGGTGATTACTAGAGGAAAAGGGCTAGGGGAACCATCTAGTTCCGGTTAGTGTATATTATTCCTTTCCTACTTTTATTTAAACAAAATGAAATTGATTTTGCAAAATATTTTCAATGGATTTGCTTTATGAATTATAATTATATTCATAAGTTTTTAAAGAGGAAAAAGATTATTTTGAAAGCATACGACCGAATGATATTTGTAAATGAATTTTATGATTCTTATACTGTGAAAGAGGAGGACGTTGGCCAATTGATATCTGTAGTATGAGGGGTGGCCGTGATTGAATGTTTTTAGCAGTGGTTGTGAAATGAAATGTTGTCCATTGTGATTTTGATATTAGTACATAAATGGAATGGTTTAAAAGTCTTACAGCTGATATAGATATGGTTATTACCCCGAATATCATTTCATTTGTTGAAGTTGATATTACGATCGATTGAACATGGATATCATCACTAGATGATATATGATTGATATGAAATTCTCCCTCAATGTTGAGGTTGTAGATTGCTCCCTCTTCTGTTGAAATCATATCACAGATTGAGGTTGTAGATAGCAGGTCTAGATGTGCACATTAGACACTGATGGCCCTCAGAATTGACTCTATAAAAGCTGTAAAGACCATATTATGAATTGATGATTTAAATGGTATTGATTTATTTTGTTTCTTATTTTCTTTACCATGGTGGATTTATGAATTGTCATTCCTTATTATTTTTATTAGTACACCACTAAGCCATATGCTTAGCGATAGTTGCTTTTGTACTATCGCAGGTAAAGAAAAGGAAAAAGAACCAAGAGAGGATCATTTTTATTTGATGTAGATAGTATGCTACTGATGTAGCTATTGTATATTTGACTTCTTTTGGAATATGTATGATGTATTAAACATTAACAGATCATCTATGCATAGTTGAGCAGATTCATGTAAATTATGATTGTATGAATTTGAAAATTTATAGTCTATTAAAGTAATTAATTTCCATTATGTATCTAAGATTTGAACAGGACTCCAATATGTAATTAAATCATCCATGGACTTATGGGTATGGAACCATTTTATGTTTTTAATAATATGTTTAAGAAATTATATTGAGATTACTAGTTAGTAAATTATAGACATTTCTTTCTAACAGGTGAACAAACCAAAATAAGTTATACATTTAATAACTAAATTATTGCTACAAGATATAAAAAAAATGAAGGAAATAAAAAGGTTTAAGTCCCTTGTAGTATACTTAGTAAGCATTTATAAGAATTAAGTGCTTATTAATTATATTACGGGCGACATGCCATGTCTTACAGTAGGGTAAGGTGTGACACCAACAATACAAGGAAATAGATCAACACCTAGATCTAACCTTTATCCCACTAGATTTTCCAAAGGTTCTAGTTAACCTCAACCCTTTCTGATTTTGCAGAGATCAGAAACTCAAATCAAGACATTAGAATCTCACACAAGGAGAATGTCGCTTGATAACCTATAACATCATAGCTTTTCACCTAAGCTATTACACAAAAGTTTTCAAATAAAGAGCCTGTCTACAACAGATTACAGAATCTATATAGACAGAGAGAAATGCAAATATAAGCACAGGAAGAACAGAAAACGAATTTAGAAAACAGATTTAAAGATCAGAACTGTTCTTTAGAAAATGTTGTTAATAAATTTTCTTTTCTCTTAAAAATTTTTCTTGAAGCAAAGTGACGAAAAGAAATAGGGGGATTAAAGAGAGAGCTTTGAGAGATTTAAGCTTTAAACAATAGACTCATACTCTTTTACAAAACCCGTTCTTTTTAAAAGAGGAAATGGTTTTTATATGAAAAGATGATATTCTCTTTTGAAGTTAACGTTGAGATTATTTTTGCTTTAATGAGCAATGAAGTTTCTGATGTTTTTAAACTAACGAGGCAATGCATGGGTTGCAATTAAAAGAGCTGTTTGACCACATTTAATATTCACACATGCAAGGTTTGAATGTGAGAGGTTCAGTTTAGAAAACAGTGTAACATTTATATCAGAAACAGCCAGCTGTATTAGAAACAGACAGCTGTATTAAATCAGAAACTGCTTTTTAGATCAGAAAATACTTTTTGCAGAATTTCATTTAATAGCTACCAAGAATATTTACTCCAAAGATATTTTAGATGGAAAAACGTGAAGAGTAAAGATTTTGGCTATATCCTCTTAATAAATTTATTCAAAAACATTTCAAAACAATTTTGAGAGAGATAAAATAGATTTCTGCTTATAATATCATTTACTCTCTATCGTACAATAATTTCCTAAGACTTATTATAATACTAACCAATAGAAAATATCTTCATTAATCTTCATGGTCTTCAAATAAAAATCTTAGGATGTAGGAACTTCATTTCTTCAATAATTTTCAACAATAATTTCTGCATAAAATAATATTAGCACATACAAGAATATTAAATTTATTTGTTTTGTATAATCATCAAAATCTCAAGATAAAATTGACCCTTGAGCCAACATATGGTATAATCTTCTTACTGATATTTATGACTGAGAAAATATTATATTATGTTATGCTTATATATATATATATATATATATATATATATATATATTTGTTGAAAGTATTCACATGTTTTCATACTTTTGATATTTATTTTATATGATCTCTTAATTAAATGAATATTTGTTGAAAGAATTTATAGGATTATATTGTTAACCATGAAAATTGTAATAGTATAGTTTTTGATTAATTGTTATGAAATGATAATTTGATGTATTGGATCTGAGACTTGCATTTGATAAATTATTTTGCAGTATATTTATAATAGTGTATGTCATTTATCTTATGTTAGTAGGTGATTTAATGTATAAAACTTAGCTTATATATAGAAGATTGAATCATCGGTTCATATAGGATTTAAAGTTTTAGTTTACAATTTAAGATGGTCTTGACATACCATCAGTCTAATTGTAGCACAAGATGAAATGTAATTTTACAAAGAAATGTAGTGACATTCAATGCGTTTTCTATACTTTGCCATCATTATCTTGATATTTTCACATATGTTTGGTTCTTAATTGTTTTTTTTATTTGTTTAATAGAAGAACATAATTGTATTTTTGCATTAACTTTTTATTCTCTCTTTTGACTCTTCTTTTTTCACCTGGCAAATTGAATTTTTGGATAAAATTAGATGAAATGACTAAATGTTAGGATGAAATGAAAATATATGGACTTCAAAAAGTATTTCTTAAAAAAAACAGGGATGGAATAATTGTTTTTCAATATATATAGTGACATAATTATTACAATTTCAAATCTGAAGACAACATTTGATGCAATCAACAGTATAATTATCTTGTCAATAGGGAAAAAAAAGGCAAAACAATAGTAAATCTTGACATTTTTTTTTTAAATGATAGTAATTAACCATTTTTTAGGTACATAAGGAATTTATATACACTAGCATAAGTAAGTATATTCCTTTCTTCACACATGAATATAGTAAATTTCATGTAGGAGTTCAACAAGCACAAAGTTCATCATACATTAAAACATATAAAATGCCGTAGATAACTAATTATAGCTAGTATTATTCAAGATGATTACATGCATTATATATATACATATATATATATTATGTTTTATGAGAAGCATTTTATTGCTAATTATTTTATCAAAGGGAGATAAAATTAAATAACATCCCTCTCTAATTTTTCTTGGCAAATTTAATGTAGACACCATCTTCAAATCCTAAATAAGGATTTCTTATAAGCTTTCCTTGTTTGATTGTTGTCCACCTATTAAAAATTATATAATAAAAAAAAAAAGTTAATATAAATATTCAACAATCTTCCTATTGGTCAAAACAATGTTCAATTACTTTACCTATATTTGGTGATCAACAAATGGAGAAACAAAGCAATCACCAATCTACTGTACTCAGCCCCAACACATTGTCTTGTTCCTCCTCCAAAAGGTGAGAAATTCTTAGATATAGTAAATGAGTCCATATCCTGCATAATACATCAATAAGTTAATCTTTTATATATATATATATATATATATATATATATATATATATATATATATATATATATATATATATATATATATATATTGATAATTGTAAATAAATGTATGTAATTAATTATATTAAAATCAAGTTAATCATGTACGATCTAATTGATTTTTTTGTTAATGTGGAGAGTGAGAGGTCTCAAATGTTAGTCATCTCGATAACAAGAGTTTTCACTAACTTAATGAGTCGAGTGAAAGGGTATCCCTATTATATAAATTAATAAATATATATGAGCTTTTCAAGTTTATTATTAATATTAATAATTTAATATACATCAATGAAGTCGACTTACCTTCCAGCGCCAAGGATTAAACTCAAGTGGATCTTTGTATACTTCAGGGTTTATATGACGAATAGAAGTGACCATCATTATGTTCCAACCAGTAGGTATTGTAAATCCTTAAATAAAAAATAAAAAATAACATTAAAATAAAATTAATTTTTATTTATATTTAATTTAGTTCGATTTGAATCGGATTAACCGAATCATCGTCCTATAAACGGTTATCCGAAGAAGATGAATGTACCTTTGAATTGAATATCTTTGACTGCCTTTCGGCATAACCCAGGTGCAGTAGTTCCTAACCTAAGAGTTTCACTAATGACCTGTTGATTTACGCACACAATAACAAAAAATGGTTAAAAATGAGAATAAAATAGAGAGATCGTTACATATTTAATTACCTGCTGGGTGAAAGTCATTGATTTATAGTCATCCCATGTGATTGAAGATTCTGAATCTTGTCTACTTTTGAGAATATTCTCATGTTCAATCTGTGGCAAATTAATTAAAAATAGTTGATAAAATGGATTGGTTTAACTCATTTTCTAAAATATGTTTAAAGATAACGTACCATCAACTCTGCTAACACAGATGGATGAGATTCAAGGAACTTGAAGATTAATGCCACTGTTAACGAAATCGATTCATAAGTAGCAAACAAAACCCCAAAAAAAATAAATTGTATAAATTCCTCCGTTAAGAACTTCTCTCTTTCCATATCTGTCAAGGCTTGATCAAGAACATCGTCTCGAGACTTCTCAACTGAGTTAATTCTATCCTTAACTGCTTTTTTAAAAATCTCGAATGCCCTCTCTCGACTCTGAAATATGAATAATAAAGCAAACAAGTTAAAATAATAATTGCATAAACCCTACTTACTAAATAATAATCTCTTCCATATCTCCATTACCTTCAAACTTTGATAGTATGTCATACCAGAAATATTCAAAGGAAATGATAGCAAAACTTTTTGTACACCGGTAAAGTTGTCGCCGAGTCTACCAGCTGATTTTTCAAAATCATAACCAAACAAAATATTTGCTGTAAATTCACAAATAACCTGCAAAAAATAAAACAAGTCGTTGATTTCTACTAACGTAATTGATTTATTCACTTTAAACTAGTTTAGTTTGCTTTAAAGTTAACTGAATGAATGATGCTAAACCTTTCATTTAGTGGGCATTTAATTCGCATATCAAGACATAACCTAATGATAAGTGTATATACACAATAAATAATCAGCTAACTACTATTAGCCAACAACAAATACTTTCAACTATAATATAGTATCAACTGCTAAATCAAAATGAGCATTTATTTATTTTGAAATTTAATTTTATGACCAATAGATATGAAAATCACTTTAAAAATAAACTTTAATAATATCTAATTAACATATCCGAAATATATATATATATATAATAATAACATTTGTTTTGAAAAAGTAATTTTAATTTTAATGCTAAAGAAAATATAAGTAGCCCACACTTACGGAGGCAAAAGCTTCTTTGACTTCCACATTTTCCTGAGTTGACCATGACGATAAAGTTTTGTTAAGCAAATTTTGTATTTGAGGAAGCCATTTTTCTTTGAGGTTCTCCCTACCAAAATGGTTCATGAGAAGGCTTCGATTGTACTTGTGAATGTAACCAGAGGCATTGATCCCCACCCCTCCCATCATTACCTTAGACGCGTCCGTATACCAGAATTCCACTAACCTCCCTTCTTGACTTAACAGGTAATTGTTAAATTCCGGGTCAGCTGAAATTACTACGGATTGACCCGCCACACTGCTTTTAAATATGGGTCCGTATCTGTACAAACAAACAAATAAATAAATACTAGAATTTAAATAATAATAACAAAATACGAAGCAAGTACTTGCAAAACTCACGATTAAACCGATTCCTTCTCCCATAGGCATAAATAACACTAATGATAATTTAGTTGGTTTTTTCAATTTTTATAGAATATAATACGAAAAGTGGGAGGTCTCAATTGAGTTTGAGTTTGAGTTTTAAGTCATCTTGACTATAAAATTTTTTATTAATTTATGAATTAAAGGAAGAGCTATTCTTGTTTTACAGCTAATATCGTTATTTTACGGTTTGTTCGGCAAATAACGGTCTAGCTATTTAAATAGTTTTTCATGAAACGCTAAAAGCTAAACGTTTTTTAAGTTAACTTTTTATAAAACACTACTTTAACCTTTAAAAGCTAGTTTATACTCTATGTTACTGAACACTATAGAAATAGTGTTTAGCGTTTTGATTAACTACTTAAAAAGCTATTGTCAAATCCTTAGTTCATTCCACAAATAAAAAGGAATGGGTAAATATTTGTACCTTTGTAATCTATTGTAATGAATGGATGAGTATCTATTGAGTAGCTAGGAGTTAGAAGCTTAAGAGACTCCCCAATGAAAGGCAATCCCATGGAACCAGGAGGCAGAATTCCATTGCATTTTGGGTTTCTCCATTTGTTAAACCGATAGGCGAAGTATACAACTACCAATGCGACAAACAATACAATTGCCCACATTTCAAATATAAGCTTTTAACTGTTTTTGAGAGTGCATATACTTTTACTCTAATATAGTTGGAATTTGTGAACTTTGAATCGAACCCTTCACCCATTTATAGCCCTTCATGTTAGGTAAAATAGTGTTGGCTCAAGAGTCAATTTTATATTGAAATTTCGATGATTATGCAAAATAAATAAATTTAATATTTTTATATATACTAATATTATTTTATGCATATTTTTTAAATATGGAAATTGTTGAAGAAGACAAGTTCCTATAAATCTAAGATTAATTAAAAACCATGAAGACTATTGAAGATTTTAGTGGTTAGTATCTTAGGACTTATAGTAGGATAGAGAGAATTTCTTCTATAAGCGCAAGAAATATTTCTTCTCTCTCTCAAAAATGATTTTCGAAAATTACCTTAAATAATAAAAATCAAATATGATCTTTTTGCTTTACTTTCCTAAAAGAGAAAGATTTTGTTTTAATTATTTTTGGTAACAAAATATTTGAAATAGATTTTTATATCTTTTATTTTTTGAAATTATTTGATAAAAAAAGTACAAAATCTCGTTTTTATTTACTTACCTTAAAAGAAAAGATTTTACTTAAAATATTTTTGGCAACAAAACAAATAAGGATCTTCTTGTATCTTTTAATTTTGGAAAGTCAAAAATCTTCTTTAAAAGCTAAAGATTACACTTTCTAAAACGAGATCTTCAACCTACTATAAAAGACGCCTTCCTCCTGTGAAAACGTGTGTAATTTAATTTTTAAGAGTAAGAGTTAATTGCATCAACGTTTTTATCTCTCAAAACTCACTCTTAACCCCCTTATTTCTTTTCGTCTTGTTACTTCAAGAAAAATTTTTAAGAGAAAAGAAAATTTAGTAACAACATTTTTTGAAGAACGGTTCTAATCTTTAAACCCATTTTCTAAACTTGTTTACTGTTCTTCCTGTACTTATATTTGTATTTTTATATGTCTATATAGATTCTGTAATCTGTTGTAGACATGCTTTTATTTGAAAAACTTTTGTGTGACAGATGAGGTGAAAAGCTGTGTAGTAAAAAGTTATTAAGCGACCTTCTCCTTGTGTGAGATTCTAATGTCTTGATTTGATTTTCTATTCTCTGCAAAAGCAGAAAGGGTTGAGATTGACTAGAAGTTTTGGAAAATCTAGTGGGACAGAGGGTAGATCTAGGAGTTGATCTATTGCCTTGTATTGTTCGCTTGTCTCTTACCCTTGAAAAGAGATAACATAGTAGAGGATCTTAAGATGAGTCTTGGGGAGTGGATGTAAGCTAGTTAGTGCCGAACCATTATAAATCGCTATGTTTATCTTTTTATTTTCTGAAGTTCTGCTTGATTCTATTTTATTTACACAACTGTTAATCTTTTAGAAATGCAAAATTGTTAATGATTTTATGGTTCTAAATTTGGATAAGCTTTATTTTTATTGAACATTAGAACTCCAGATTTCTGTATTGTGATTATACGAAGTTCTAATATGTTCTTCTATATTCAGTACAAATCACAATTCGAATTTGAATCAGTTCTCTAACTTTGCTTAAAGCTTTGTGAAGTAGTTCTAAAATTTAATAACTGTTTTTCACAAAATCTTTAATACTTATCTAAGCTTCATGAAGTAGTTCTAAAAACGCAATAACCTTTTTTCATAAAATGTTTCTGAAATTAATTAAGATTTGTGAAGCAGTTCTAATCACAATAACTGCTCTTTATAAAGTCTTTCTAATCTTGCATTAAGATTTGTGAGATAGTTCTAAACTGCTAATTTCTTCCCTTCTGTGAACTTAAAAGCACAAGATCATAAAATTTTAAAGTTGGAGTTAGGCAGCCACAAAGGGAGGGAGGGGATTAGCGGGGGCTAGAGTCCCGCCCACTCTCCAACTGTCATAAATTTTTTTGTTATATATTTAGTTACAGATTTTGGTTTTGTATTAGTCTTTGGTCTGTTTAATTTTCTTTAGCTAATTGTTTTTCTAAATAGATTAAATTATTTTATAATAATAACTTTAAAACATAGATATGTTTAAAAGTCTCATTTAAAATGAATATTTATTAATTTAGTTCAATATTTTATTAATAATTCAAATTAATATACTTCAAGAGTTATGTTTCTTACAAATTATTCAAATTGGATTTCCCTTAGACCTCTTTATGCTACTATACTAAAACACTATATGGCTTGTATTACTCAATTTCATCCTAATTTTTTGGAGGATCGTAATTGCCTTGCATAGAATTCTTAGATTCGAGCCTTCTTTTAATGATTTTTTAGAGCTACTTCATATGCAAAACAAGGTCAATGAGGCTTATTTTCCCATTGCAGCCCATGAGGATTTGTTTATATACAATTAATTAAAGATAACAAATAGGTATTACATATTATAAAAAATTTAATATTGTTTATTTATACAACATTAAAATAAAAAATTATAATATATTTACGATTTACTCTTAACCTTCATTTCATATTTTAACGGTAACTGCTACTAAAATTTTATTAAATACTAATATTTTTCAACTAACTGCTATTAGCTAATTTCAACTAAAATTTTATTAAATACTGATATTTTTCAACTAACTGCTATTAGCTAATTTCAATCAAATATCAGCTATCAGCTAGTATAAATACCTAAAGCAGAAAGACATTAAATTAGCTCTCAAATGAAGTTTTTTCATGAAAGTAAATTTGGTTTGCAAATTTAGATAAATAATTTATTAGTTCAATTTATCAAATATGCTTATTTATTATTATTTGACCGAATAAGCTGAAGGTCTAATAAGTTATCAGAAAGACAAAATAAATAATCCCTAAATCATTATCATCATTATTATTTTCTATATCTATCTATCTATATAAATATATAAAAGTTGAGTTCTAAAAGTTTATGTGACATCATTTTATACTATTAAGGTGCTTATAAGGGAATATTAATATATTGAGTTGAAATTAATTTTTATATTTAAAAAAATTATTTTTTAATATTTTTAATTGAGAATTTAATAAATATCATTAAAATTTTTAGTTTTTGAATAATTAATAAAATTAATAATATCATTAATATTTTAAAATCTTTTCACTTTCTTTTTATAAATATTTAACAATGTCATTACAATTTTCTCTTTCATTTTCTTTTTTTTTTTACTTTCCTATTTTTGCAGAATTTATATAAACATCTATTTCAATATAAATGAAATCATAAAAAAAAAAAAAATCACATTATACTTTCAGCAAGAAAATTGGATTCCTTGTAAACAATATAAGACTATTTTCATGGCATTTAATAAATTTGAGCTTGATCAATATGGTGATAATAATGAAATTACAAAGTACATTCAGTTATCAATGATTAACTAAGATATGATTAAATTGATATGTAATTTTTTTTTTTTTTTTTTGAAGGGAGATGACAATATTTCTTAACTTATTTCAAATTAGGGCAAATTTTAATGAATTTTTTTATGTGTTTAATCTTTATTGGATCTATGCTCATATTTTAGACTATTTATTCAAAATGAATTCAATAATAATTGATATTTATAAAAATTATTTTAAAACCTACTAAAATATTTCTAGAAAATAAAAAATTCAAGATTAATTATAAACTTGATTTGTGTATGTATATATTAATATATTAAGAATCTACGAAAAAACTTTATTTGGTATTTTATTTCTTTGGGAATCAATAAGTATAATATATTTGATATTTGAATTATTGAAAGTGATTATTCGTTATAATAAAAATATTATTTTTATTTTTAAATATCAAGTAATCATGGATACTGACGTGGCATTCTATTTGAAGAGTGAAACTCTCTATTATTTGAGTATTTTGTATTAACTTGGTTAGAAAAAATTCAAGGTTTTGTAGATAAAATTTCTTCCTTACCTCTCTCTAATTTATGAGTTATATAACTTTTAAAACATAATGGCTTTTGGTGTTCTCCCTTATTATGATTTATGAATTCCATTGCTTTTATGACTTTAAAAAAATGGCTTTTAGTATTTCTTTTTAATGAATTTTACAGCTCTTAAATATTGTTGTTTATGTTCTTATTATTGTTTTTTCTTTTTCGAAAAAAATGTTATATGTTAACCATCATAAATTGAGAATTGAAAGAATTTAAGAAATAGCCACTTTTCTAGATTTAGTTGGAGATATACATATTTATTAAGAGAAGAGTAATTATAGTAGGATAAGTATAGAGGAAATCCTAAATTATATGTTAGTTAGAGTTTATTTAGAAATCTAATATCCTTCAAAATATATATATATATATATATATATATATATATATATATATATATATATATATAATATTAATGTTCAATTATTAATATTATCAAGAGTCTCCAAAAGATGTTGGTCATTTATGTCCAACAAATATTATAATTAGTAGACTGTTGTGGTTGAGTTATTTAAATTGGAATGAATAGACTGCTTTAAGTCTGAATAGGTGGACTGAGTCCATTTAAATATTGAGATGCTTTAGCTCGACGTGAACTGCATTGAGGTCGAATTAATTGACAACTACTTAAATCCGAATTTAATGAGGACTGCTTAAGTCCGTTTTATTGACCTCCATTTAGTTGTGATATCTAGGCGCTTTTATCACAGTAAAGATAATGAAAGTACAAGGCAACAAACTAATTAATAAAATTGTTTTGTTTTATTGAAATGGAGAAAATAAATAAATATTGTTAACTTATATGCATTTGAGAAAATTTTATTAGCATACAAGAATCAACAAGTAGTAAAGTAGCAAAACCAGGTAGGAATCGAATATCCTATATATATATATATCATCACTATACAACCATACGAAACACGGGAGACCGATCAGTTCATAAATATTAAAGAAAACTTTTATTTCGGTATGAATTTGAGATGCCCTATAAAAATCGTCATTTCAGTATATATATATATATATATATATATCATCACTATACAACCATACGAAACATGGGAGACCGATCAGTTCATAAATATTAAAGAAAACTTTTATTTCGGTATGAATTTGAGATGCCCTATAAAAATCGTCATTTCAAATTCAAGTTACATACCAAAAATTACATAGGCATCTATATATATTTTTTCAATTTTCTTTTCTTGTTTGTATAGATGTGCACTTAGGACTTGTTTGGTTAGTTTTTTATACCAATGGATAGCTAATAATTGATAGTCGATAATAGTTGTTGATAGCTAGTAGTTAGTAGCTGATAGTGGTTAACTAATAAAGATTAGTGTTTGATAAAATTTGATAGCGGTTGTTGTTAAATATAAAATTGACTATTAAAAATATTATTTTTTTATACATTATAATATACAATGTATATATTTTTGTATTTTTAAAGTGATACACTATTCTTTATTCTAATGTATTATATAAATAAAAAAATATTAATTAAATTTTCTTAAATAATATTTAATAAATATTATTTTTAAATAACTATAAATAAAGTAAGCATAAAAAATATTTAAAAATTTTACTAGTAGTTATTTTTCTAAAGTTAATGGATTTCAAATAAAATACATATTAAATCAGCTAGCAAATAACATGAGAAAGCTCCAAGACATAACTAATAAAATCAACAACTATTTGAAACTTCTATTAGTTACATTAGTTGCCGATTAAAAAGCTTACCAAACACATACATGTTAGTTATTATAGGTTTGAATTATTTTAATTCGTATTCTCCAAATTAAATTGATTCAAAATCAATGTTAAAATTTGTTTTATAACTTACTACACTTAAAGGATTTTTTTAGAGATATATGAAAAGAATTTGCTAGAATGCGAGTTAGGGTCAAATGGGATGTTAGAATGCCTCTAAAGCAGAATATCAAGTTGCGGAAGAAGGCAGGAGAATGGTTCTGGCCGAATCTGAAATATGAGAACCTACCTAATTTCTGTTTTCTATGTGGGCTCATTGGTCATACTGAACGTTTTTGTAGATTGTTGTTGGAACGAAGGGATGATCCTCTTATTCGAAACTTTGGACCAGAACTGCGTTCTAATACTCGGAGGAGTATGGTGAATATTGGAGTTAAATGGTTGAGGGAGGAGGAGGACGGCAGTGGCCGCTTTCCGAACGGTAGTTACGGTGGCGTAGAATTTGATCCCTATCCCGATACGAATTCGAATTTCGATAGAGCTACAGATAAGGGAGTGGCTGAGATTAGGGGCGAGAATAGTGGGGGCGGGATTGACGCAGAGGCTGGGGATATTGGCAATTTAGAGGTCAACAGGATGTTGGCGTGGAGCTGATTAATCCTAAAAGGAAGAGAACTGGGCCCGGTCCAAGCCCATCTCATCTCGCTTCAGCTACTGTGGGTAGGTCAAATTTGAAGGATACCAGGTCAAAAAATGGAGTTACGGCGGGTTCTGTTGTTCAGACCCGCCAAGCACTATGAGTTGTATAAGTTGGAACTGTCATGGGCTTGGCAACCCACGAGCAGTTAGAGCTTTATGTGAGATGATTAACTTAAAGAGGCCGAATTTTATTTTTCTTGTTGAAACTTTATGTAATGCCGCTAGAATTAATGAAATACAACAATTGTTGCAATATGATGGATGTTTTTCTGTGGATACTTTGGGACATAGTGAAGGATTAACGCTACTTTGGAAGGGTTCGAAATCTGTTTCTGTTATTGGCTACTCACCACGATACATTGATGCCACGGTGGAGGTGGAGGATGTTGGGGAATGGAGGATGACAGGTTTCTATGGTATGCCAGATAAAAATAGAAGGGTCGAAGGATGGAATGTGTTACGTGCTTTGGCTTCTCATAGTGATTTACCGTGGGTAGTATTGGGGGACTTTAATGATATATTGGCAACTTATGAGAAGCGAGGTGGTCGTCCGCCACCCATTCGTTTGATTAATGGGTTTCGATCTGCGGTGCATGAGGCTGGTTTGTTTGATTTCCATCTATCTGGGTATGCTTTTACTTGGGAGCATGGGAGGGGTAGTTGACAGCTTATTTCGCAAGTGTACGAAATCGCTACAAGTAATATATGATGAGTAAGAGTATCGTATCCACAGGGATTGTATACCAAGTACCAAAATTATGTTATCTTGTTATTATTTAAACGATAAATGATGAAATTGTTTATAGAAATTAAATTCAACAAGTAAAAATAAGAAGTTAAGCAAGCAATTATTGATTAAAAGAAATCAAGGAAGTAAAACTACTAGGGGTTTTGATTTCACTTAACTCTATCCAATTTATTTCATTAGTTCATTGATCAATTTAATTATTCAAGTAGGGGAAACAACCCAAAAATCACTAACAAGCTCTCCCGATGTATTGTTAGCTATTTTAACCCGGTCTAATTACCTATCTTCCAATAGCGCAATCAAACATGAATTAAATCATTAAGTTTTATGGTTTGTCCTGTGAATTCATAACCTAAGGTCTTTAACTTATGAAAACCCCCCATGAGTCAAACCGTATAGCTTCCGCATCAAGTTATTATTCTCATGTGTTTTATTAACCTTTTCATATCAAAGATCCTTCTTCCGATAGTGATAATTGAAATAAATCAATCTAGGGGAAAATTCTGCCTAGAAGCATTAAGTTCATTAATAAATCATAACTTGAATAAGGAAAAATAAATCTAATTGCATAAATTGGAAAAGAGATTAAGCTACATCAAACCCCCTAATATAAGAGTTTAGTTACACATAGTACTTAAATAAAACTCAACAATACTTGATAAATATTCCATAATCAATAAGATAATGAAAGAAATAAACAAGATTAAGAGTTAGAAATAAGAACTAGAGATAAATTGCTTGGATGGCTTCCTTGAATCTTTGCACAACTCTTGAATACTTAACTTTAAAAGAAAATAAAACTATGTACAAGACTAAGAGAATGAGAGATGGAAGATGAGATGATGGAGTGGAGTGTGTAGTGTAACGTGTGTCTCACTTTTGATCTCCCTACTCTTCTTTTATATAGACTCTTTGAGAGAGGATTCCACATGGTCTTAATCATCAAAGTCTTCTTTTGTTAGGTTGTAAAGCTCTCTTTTTGGTCTCCATTTTCTTCAATTATGACTCACCCATGTGCATAGAATAGATCTTGGTTTGCATGTGAGGAAAGTTGTCCAAGATTAGCTCCATAAATTAGTGTAAGTTGGTTGGCAACTTTTGACTAAGTTTAGGATTCCTTGCTTGGCACGGGCGTGCACTGTAGCACGGGCTGGGGCGTGCACTCCTCTGGAAGTCTTATGCAATAACAGCACGGGCGTGCTGATTACCACGGGCACTGTAGCACGGGCGTGCTGATTAGCACGGTCACTGTAGCACGGGTACTATAGCTGTTGCACGGGCGTGTTGAGTAGCACGGTCTGGGGCGTGCACTCCTCTGGAAGTCATATGTAATGACAGCACGGGCACTGTAGCACGTCGTGTTACTGTAGCACGGGCGTGCTACTGTAGCACGGGCGTGCTTAATGAATTTGTACCTTATTTTTGTCCTTTTTCTTGCCAAACCCTACATTTTTCCTCAAAATCAAGTGAGTTGTGTTTCAAGGAAGCTTTTAAATAAAAACATATCAATATTACATAAAAACTAATTAAATAAATTAAAAGCAATAGAAATTTTAATCAAAATCACAATAAAAAATACTATAAAAATAACACTTATCAGTAGTGATGCTTTTGTGGAGGAGAAGTTAGATAGAATTCTGACAAATCATGACTGGCGGCTTCGGTTTCCCCAGGCTACAGGTTCGGTTCTGCAAATTACTTCTTCTGATCATCTTCTAGTTTCTTTTGAAATTCGCTGCTTCATTCCATAGGGGCAGGCTTTACATTTTCATTTTGAAAATAGCTGGTGCAGGGAAGTTGCTTGCCGTGATCTAATTGTACAATGTTGGACTGCTTTTGGACACTTGGGTATTACTGAACGGTTAAAAGCTTGCGCCAGAATACTCTCGAATTGGGGTAGGGAGTTTAAGCAGAAGTTTAAAAACGAATTGGTAGTTTCTTTACACACCATTTCTATGTTACGTGGCTCTCGCCATCAGGCTAATATGGATCGTTTTCAGCAGGCTAGGAATCGTTACCATGAATTGCTTCGTCAACGGGAAGTGTACTGGAAGTAAAGAGCCAAGTCATTTTGGTTGGAGGAGGGTGATAGGAATACTCATTTTTTCCATAACTCGGCTACTGCTCAAAGGAAAAAAAACCAGATTGTGCAGTTAAAAGATATCTATGGTAAATGGCAAAACTGGGGGACTAATCTTGAACAGGTTATGCTCACTTACTTCAATGATTTATTTCGGGCAAAACCTTATAATTCGAAAGTGGTTCTGGATTGTATTCCTTTTTTAGTCACTTTGGAAGATAATAATATGTTATTACAACCATATTCAGCTGAGGAAGTGAAGTGTGCAGTTTTTTCTATGAAACCGGATACGTCACCTGGACTTGATGGGTTTAACCCGGGGTTTTATCAGCAATATTGGGACGTTATTGGCCCTGACATAACGGCAGCTTGTCTTCATTTTTTTACATTCTGGAGAGTTTCCTGCTTCATTAAATGAAACTGCCATAGTGCTTATTCCAAAGAAGTCGGTCCCGGAAGTTATGGGAGATTTGCGTTCGATCGCACTCTGTAACATCGTGTTTAAGGTGATGACAAAGATGCTTGCCAATAGATTGAAGAAACTGTTACCTAAGTTAATCTCTGAAAGTCAGAGTGCATTTGTTCCTTGTAGAAGCATTCAGGATAATTGTATTTTGGCTTTTGAGGTAATGCACAGCTTTCATTGTCGAACTCGGGGAAAGGAGTTTTCGGCTGCTTTAAAAATGTACATCAGCAAAGCATATGATAGGATGGAGTGGTCCTTTGTCAAGGACATCTTGTGCAAGTTTGGCTTTTCTCCTGTGTGGGTTGATTTGATATATCGGTGTTTGTCGACGATCTCCTATTGGATTTTACAGAATGGTAAACAAATTGGGCCTATTGTCCCTACAAGGGGACTCAGGCAAGGGGATCCACTCTCTCCCTATATTTTCATTCTTTGAGCAGAAGGTCTATCTAAATTGATTCAAAAGCATAATTCATTAGGTTCGTTACATGGAAGTCAGATTTCGAGGGGAGGACCAGTAATCTCTCATCTCTTTTTCACCGATGATAGTTTGGTATTTTTTAGAGCTGAGGATTCAGAGGAAAGGACCTTGAAACATATATTATTGGCTTATGAACAAGCTTCAGGCCAAGAGATAAGTCTGCAAAAGTCATCCATCACTTTTAGTGCAAACACTCCGGCTAGTAGGCGAGATTTAATTTGTAACACATTAGGAGTGGAGGAAAAGGACTCTTTAGGGTGTTACTTGGGACTCCCATCTCATGTTGGAAGAAAGAAGAGAGAGGTATTTGGCTATTTGAAGGATAGAATTTGGAGGAAGGTTAGCTCTTGGAAAGATGGAATGCTTTCTAGGGCAGGCAAGGAGATTCTGTTGAAGACGGTTTTGCAAGCTATGCCTTCCTATGTTATGAGCCTATTTTTATTGCCCAAGACATTGTGTTCTGAAATTGAGGGCATCATGAATAAATTTTGGTGGGAATCTGGCGGTGCTAATAGCAAAGGTATTCATTGGTTGGCTTGGGAACATATGGCATACCCAAAAGGATTTGGTGGAATGGGTTTTAAAAGGCTACGTGAGTTCAATGTTTCATTATTGGGGAAACAAGGTTGGAATATTATCTCAAGACCAAATGCCTAGTGACTCGGGTCTTGAAAGCACGGTATTTTCTTACCACTAATTTTTTTTTTGCTTCTTTGCCTTCTAATCCTAGTTTGGGGGCACAAACACCTTCGGTAAATCCCACATCGGCTACGCATAAGGTGGAAGTGATGTACGTAAAGGGTGGCAAGCCTTAGGATGCCAAGACGCATTTTGGGCTATCAGGCGTGGTTTCGCTGGCCCAGGAACAAAACTGTGCGGGCTCGTGAACCTAAAGCGGATAATATCTTGGTAGGCCTGGGCTGTTCCCAGGTTTGGGGCACAAACACCTTAGGCAAATCCCACATCGGTTACGCATAAGGTGGAAGTGATGTACATAAAGGGTGGTAGGCCTTAGGATGCCAAGACGCGTTTTGGGCTATCAAGCGTGGTTTCGCTGGCCCAGGAACAAAACCGTGCGGGCTCGTGGACCCAAAGGGGACAATATCTTGGTAGGCCTGGGCTATTACAATTTGGTTTCAGAGCCAGGCCCCCTCCAGTAGATGTATGGTTCGAGGACGAACCATGAGAAAGCTGGTGGGCCTGTGACATCCCGATCCGACAAAGCGATCCTAAGAGGGCGGGTAGAGCAAAGCTCCTGGCTAGCTTCTAGGATGGCAGGCTAGCTAGGATAGTGGAATGCGGGACACAGGAATGAATCGAATCATATATCGAAAAGGGGGAAACTAATCATTAAAGGCGCCTTTTGATGGAATGGCTAGAGAGTTGGAAGAACTCCAGGGTTAAGCGTGCTCGCTTAACGAAAATCCTAGGATGGGTGACCTCCTAGGAAATTTCTCATTTCACCTGCGGGACAAAACTGTGCGGGTCTTGCCAATCTTGTATGGGGGATTTGGCTTGATCCAAAGCGGACAATTCCTCTAGTGATTAGAGTCGGGGCGTGACATGACTGCAGATTCAATTCGTTTGTGGAAGACATTATGGAGGTGTTCTGTTCCTCTAAAAATTCTGAATTTTGGTTGGTGGCTGATTCGAGAGGTTGTACCCTGTTTACAGTTGCTACGGAAACGGAGGGTCAATGTCGAAATTATGTGCCCAAAGTGCCATGCTAGTGAGGAATCCTTGTTGCATTTATTTGTGCAGTGTTCATTTGCAAGATCAGTTTGGATGCTAACAAGTGTTGGTTGGCAATTTCCTAGAGTTAGTTCTTGGAGAGCTTGGTTGGAAACTGTTTTTCAATGTTCATCATTGAAGGCGGCGGATGAAATACTTATGATCCTATGGGCTTTGTGGTCGGCGAGGAACAAGAGGGTGTGGAACTTCCAATTTGTTAATCCGTCTAGTGTTGTGCAGATGGCGGGACGTGTTTTGAACGAGTGGAGCAACCATCGGGCGAAACCACCGCGACTTGGTGTTGGCAACCCGGCTAATAGAGCTTGGTCACGTCCACCTACAGGATTTTTAAAAATAAATTTGGATGCTTCTGTTTTTTCAGGTGGTACTGTAGCGGGTGTGGGGTTGGTGTGCCAGAACAGTTTTGGTGAGTTTATAGCTGCAAAGACAATGCTTCTGCATGGGCAATTTAATGCATTGCATGCAGAAGCACTCTCAGTTCGAGAGGCTTTAAGTTGGATAAAGGCTAAGGCATGGAGCTCTATCATTGTGGAATCAGATGCTTTAATGGTTGTGAATGCCATTAATTCGTCTACTGTGACCGATGATTCGTCATTTGGTTTAGTTATTTCGGATTGCAAACTTTTAATTAATGAAATTGACAATGTTGAATGTCGTTTTGTGTATAGGTCTGCGAATGTAGTTGCTCATTTGCTGGCAACTGGGTTACATTCCTTGTCAGGCCTTGGAGTCTAGGAGTCTGTTTCCCCTCCTTCTATGGTTGATCAACTTTTAATGGAGTAATGAACTACCCAATATTTATTCAAAAAATGAAAAGAATTTGCGGAATTTTTTTTTTTTTTTTAAAAGTGCATAATAAAGCAATGTAAATTTTATAATCATTTACCCTAACTAAATAATAAAAACAAAATAAAATCAATATGTAAGCAAACACACTTTTAATCAATTTATTATTTAGCTTCTGATGTTATGATTTTGGTTTTTATTCTTCTAAAAACCTGTAGAGATGTGGTTAAGTTTTGGGTCAATAGTTGTGAGATTGGGCTGAAATGAACATGAATTTTATGTAATGGGCTTATCAGATTGTGTAATTGGATCAAATTAATACGTGTTGTTTATTAATTTTGGCCCAATTCAAATATAATAAAATAATTAACTCGAAATTTGCTCTTAATTCAATGTTTATTTTAACCATTGCTCCAAATCAAAATCATTTAAAAATAAATATACGCAAACTATAATTTTAAGAGTTGAATAATATTAGGTTTAATATTTTTCATGGTTTAAGGCTTTGATACCATATTAATTAAATGGATCAAGTTTAATTCTATTCTTAAAAGCTAGTTGTCGATGTCTTATATTTTGAATAATGACATTATCACAAATCAATATGGGATAAAAAAACACAAGAGTTTCACCAATTTGGTACGTATAATGTTCTTTAGGCCATTTTTTATTACATTATAAGGCCTAATACGTTAAAATAATATGATTAGCTACACGATAAGTGTAGCCCTTTTCTTAACATACCAAATTGATAAAGACTTTTGCAATTAAGACTATGTGTTTTCATCAAACCGCTTAAACCGATTCAAACCAATCTAAACCGATCTAAAACTGTGGTTTTAAAATATTGATGGTTTGATTTGATCTTTTAAAAATTAAGCTTTTAGTTTAGTTTATGATTTTAGAGTCAAAACCACTCAAACCAAACCAAATTGATATATATAGGTTTTGTTTGGTGAAATTTTTAATGGTCTAGTTTGATTTTAATTTTTTTTTTCAAACCTGTCACTCTAATTTTAGTTCGATTATTATGTACAATCAGAACCAAATCAATCCATAAACAGTCCTAATCGGGAGAATTTAAACTTGAAACCTCCTACATATCACAAATCCATGAATGACATAGTATGCATAATCTACTCAGGTATTTCTTTTTAAGATGAGGAATGTGTATGTAATGTATTGTGTAATTTTATGAAGAATTAATTTTATAAGTTTACTCTTGATTCTGTATGGGCTGGGCTACAATTACAAATGAATCCAATATTTAGTCAACTAAAAACTTAAAAAAATATCTGAGGAAGTTGAAATGAATTGAGATTTTTCCCTTCTCCTTGTAACTTTGTCAAGTGCCCACCACATCCAAACACAAGTTGACTGCACATGATAATGTTGAGAGACAATTTATGGATATCAAGATTCCCAATACAACTACAATATAAAAGGAAATTGCTGTGTTTTTGTATGATTTATTTTTTTCACTTCACTATATGAAATGTAAAATCCTAGCTTATGGTTGTCCGCCGATAAATATTAGTGTTTGGTAAAATTTTATTAATGCTATTATTAAAATATAAAATTATTATTAAATATATAATTATTTTTTATAGTTTATGATTTATCATGTATATATATATATTTTTATTTTTAAGGTAAATATATTATTTTTATTCTAATTTATAAATTATTAAATATCAAATAAGAAATTATTATTTTCAAATAACTATAAATAAAATTATATAAAAATATTAATTTAAAAATTTATCAGTATTTATTTTTTTGAGGTTAATGAAATTCATACAAAATAATATTCAAATCAATTCACAACTGATAGTATTAACAGTTGAACGTGTTTATAACTTTTATCAGTTATCAGCTACTGATTAAAAGCTTACCAAACACCTACAAACTAACTATTAGATTTTAAATAAGCTAAATTAAAGTATTAAACCTCCTTCTTATTCTTATTTTTTATTATTTTGGTGGAACTTATAATATTTCTTATTCTTATTATTTTGGATTAATTGGGTAAGTCATATACTTATCACAGTATATTAAAATTTATTTCTCAAAGTCAATTTGACAACCTCAAACTCTAAAAACTCCAAAACAATTAGAACTAAACAACCTATTCAAAAATTTTCCCCTATAACATCTAAATGAGTTATTGTAACATCCCTTCCCGGTCCACCCGTAAACCCGGATGAACCGAGCCGAAACGTTACAAACTGGTTGGCAAACTGACCTGACATGCTGAAATCATAATGGATATTGAATATAATATCATGCTGATGTTATTTACATTAATAATGTACTGAATATTTACAAGACATGATGTTTGTTTACAAAATAAAATGGGCCCAACTGTGTGCCCTGTACATGCCATAAAAAGGGTAGACCAAAGATATACAAGAAAATGATTAGCTACCCTGAAGACTGAGTCTTCTACAGATGAACTGCAGCAGTTGTAAGCTGACTCTCTACTGACCAGTCTCAAAACCTACGAGTTAAACAGGTACCTCGCTGAGCAAAAGAGCTCAGTGGATATCTCATCATAAAAAGAACAATGAAACACATACATGTATAGAAATAAGCATGTAAACACATATGGCACATATTAGCATACATATCATGATACTATTCTTTTACCTTGATGGTCTTTCTTTTTGTTTAATATACTGTATGATGCATGCAATGTGAAGTCAAGATATCTCTATAGCTCCATAAGGTTATAGCGAAACCGAAGTGATAAGAAAAACTGTATGAAACTATATGAATACTGTATGCTTGGCTGCTATGGCCTTTATAATCATATCCACTCAACGGCCTTTAGCCGGAGTACCAAACTGTATGAGGTGCAGATCTGCTATCCTATGTCGCGACATGGTCTTATCTACATGGTTTCTACCGAACCTCAATGGAGCATAATGTTGGTATGGCAATAGTATAACATAACATCACGTTAATAGTTCATAACTCATGTTCATAACTTCATAAATCATAATGTTCACTTAATTTCACATCATTGTATGCTTTCATGTTGTTTGATCCATGTTCTAATGTTATATTTTTGTTTTAGAATGGTTGGAGGCATACAAGGTGAGCAAAGGAATCCAATTGCAGTGAAAAAGAAGTCCAAAAATGCATGAAAACCAAAGTCGCGAGCGCGCCTTGCAAAGTCGCGAGCCCGAGCTGCAGAAATGCAAGTCGCGAGCGCGCACTTGCAAGTCGCGAGCGCATAAAGGGCAAAATGAGAGTCAGTGAGTTATCGAGCACAAGTCGCGAGCGCGCACTTGAAAGTCGCGAGCGCGTAATGTGCAAAATGAGAGGCAGAGAGCTTTAGGCCAAAGTCGCGAGCGCGCAAGTGCAAGTCGCGAGCGCGCGACGTGTTTCCAGTCTACGCGGTCGCGCGACGTGCTTCCAGCCTGCACGAGCTGTACTCTTTTGGTCATATCTCTCAATATACAACTCCGATTTGGGTGATTCAAAAACCCATGTAAAGCTAACACATAGAGGAACAAATAACGCTTCTATGACTCCTCCTAATTCCATCATTTACTAGGGTAAAAATCAAGATGAAGTCACTGGTTCTTTTTCCAGAAAACCTGTTTCAACATTCCCCTGTTTTCTCACCATTTCCAGTCCTCTCACTCAACACTAAGCAATATATGGTCTCATTATCAACACACCACACAAGTTCTCATGCAAGAAAAATGGTAAATGAAAAGAGATATCAAACCTTTACTCCAAAAAGCTTGAGCTCTTCTTTAGTTTCCTTTTTCTACTACCTTTGAACTTCCTTCACCTATAATAAGAATTCTTATCACTTATCTACGATATAACTCAATTAGAGGTTGAATAGCATAAAGCTTCAAGAAATTCTACTTACTTGGAGAACTAGAGGTTGCCTTAATGCTTAACTACCATGAAAATGGATGGAGAAGGAAAAGAGATGAAGAGAAAGATGAAGGAGATAAAGAGGAAGATGAAGATGAAGAAAACGTTGAAGATGAAGGTGAAGAAAATGAAGAACGCAAGGTCAAATGGAAGGCTCGTATACTTCCCAACCATCTCTTTAATTGTATGGTGCAATTACCAAATAAGACCTACATTTTCTACATGTTACCTTTTAATACCTCAACTTAATATTCTAGTGCAAGTAAATCCACTTATAAACCCATTCTACCCCAACCGGGTTTGGTTCGGCCTGACTCAACTCGACTCTATGAACTGACTTGACTCGGTAGGATGTCACAATTCTCTCCTCCTAAATAAAAACTTCGTCCCGAAGTTTACCTGTTGTGAACAATTGCGGATACTGTTGTCGCATGATGTCTTCAGATTCCCAAGTTGCTTCTTCTGTCTTATGATTCCTCCAAAGAACTTTTACCAATGCTATTCTCTTGTTCCGTAATTCTTTAATTTCTCTGGCTAGGATCTGAACAGGTTCTTCTTCATAAGTGAGATCTGGCTGAATTTCAATCTCCTCTGCTGATAACACATATGATGGGTCTGATCTGTATCTCCTTAACATTGATACGTGAAAGACATTATGAATTCGATCTAAGGTTGAAGGTAACGCTAGGCGATAGGCTAATGGTCCTACACGTTCCACAATCTCGTATGGACCAATAAACCTAGGGCTAAGCTTACCCTTTCGTCCAAACCTTAGGATCTTTTTCCATGGTGAAACTTTCAAAAATACTTTATCACCCACCGAGTACTCAATATCCTTTCTCTTTAAATCAGCATAAGACTTCTGTCGATCATTTGTTTCTTTCAGCCGTTTCTTGATGATTTCCACTTTCTCTTCTGTTTCTCTAACCAAATCTGGGCCCAAAATCTTCTTCTCACTAAGTTCTGTCCAACACACAGGTGTCCTGCATTGTCTGCCATACAATGCTTCATATGGTGCCATCTTAATGCTCGATTGGTAGCTGTTGTTGTAGGCAAATTCCATGAGAGGTACATATCTGTCCCAACTACCTTCAAATTCTATAACACATGATCTCATCATGTCTTCCAGGATTTGAATGACTCTCTCTGATTGTCCATCTGTTTGAGGATGAAATGCAGTGCTGAAATACAATTTCTTCCCTAATGCTTCCTGCAGTTTACCCTAAAACTTCGATGTAAACCTTGGATCACGATCAGATATAATGGATGACGGAACTCCATGTAGTCGAACTATCTCTTTAACATAAATTTCTGCCAACTTGTCTAGAGAATAGTCCATCCTAACTGGTAGAAAGTGTGCGGACTTAGTTAATCTGTCCACAATCACCCATACTGCATCATGCTTCCGCTGCGTCTGAGGTAAGCCTGTCACAAAATCCATCGTGATCTGATCCCATTTCCATGTCGGCACGGTTATTGGATGAAGCAACCCAGATGGCAGTTGATGTTCTGCTTTTACTTGTTGACATGTTAAACATCTTGTTACAACATTTACAATATCGTTCTTCATGCCCGGCCACCAATAGCATTTCTTCAAAACTTTTAACTATTCTTTCTCTGCTTGTAATGCATATACCAAGTATGCTTCACAACCCTTCTGAATTAATCTCTTTGCTGCCATGGCTGATATCACATTACCCAGAAAATCTCGCCGCTTCCCGACTACTATAATCTCTTCCCCTGCTGTAGTATATAATGTCACCCTTTTCTTTGCACAATCAACTACAGCCTGATGTCTGGATAGCCAATCCATACCCAGAATAACATCAAATTCTCTAAATGGCAACTCCATAAGATCTCCTGGAAACTCTTTTCCATGAATAATAATTGGACATCCTTCGACCACTGTATAAGTCTGTACTACATCTCCTAATGGATTAGTAACCAACATACCCTGATTCACATGTGCAATTTCTAACCCTTTAACCCAAGGTTTCTGTATGCTAATGTATGAATGAGATGATCCAGGATCAATTAAAGCATAAACTGTATGATCACATAAAGAAAACTCACCAACTATTACATCTGGAGCTTCCTCATCTTCCCTGGTTCGCATAGCATAGACCCTGGCTGGACCTCTTGTATCAGGTCTGTCCACAGTCTCTGATTGCTGTCTCTGCCCTCCGGAGCTCTCACCTCTCCCTCTGCCTGCTATGAACTGTGTAGCCCTCTTAGGACAGTCTTTCTTCTGATGGTCTGATGCTCCGCATAACCAACATTTGCCAGTCACTAACCAACAATCTCCACCATGTCGTCTGCCACAATGCGCACAAGGTGGAAAAGTATAACCGGCTGACTCTGCACCTCTACCGGTGCCTCTACCAGTTCCTCTGCCTGAACCTCGACTACCACCGGCAGAACTAGCCACAACTGATACCGCTGGCATGTTAGCACCCCTAGCTGCGCCTTGGCTAAAGGAAGGTCTAGCACTAGCTGAACTACTAGCACCTCTGAATCTCTTGCTCTCTGACTGATATATACTGGGTGCACTCTGAGTCTGGTCTCTCCTCTGCTGAGACCGCTGACGTCTGGTACGCTGACTGGCCTGAATGCGCTCTATCTCCTGAGCTGCCTCTACCAAAGCTGAAAACTCTCTGAATCTGGAAGCTACCACTCCCATCTGAATCTCATCATTCAAGCCTTCCTGAAACTTCTTACACCTCTCGGCTTCTGTAGCCACTATCCCCTTACCATACCTGCTAAGCCGGGTAAATTCTCTTTCATATTCTGAAACGGACATTTTGTTCTGTCTCAAGTATAAAAATTCTTTCCTTCTCACATCAAGATAAGCCTCTGTGATGAACTTTTTCTTGAATTCATCCAAGAAAAATTGCCAAGTATGCTGCTCTGGTGATACTCGCTGCTGAACAGTAGTCCACCATATGTAGGCTTCATCTATGAGCAATGATGTAGCACAAATCAACTTATCCTCTGGTGAACACTGTAATTGTTCCAGGACTCTCGATGTCCCATCTAGCCAATACTCAGCTATTTCCGGACTATCATCCTTGTTAGCGCTGAATTCCTTTGCACCATACTTTCTGAGCTTCTCTAGTGGGGGCTTTCTTTCCCTTTCTACTACTATTGGTGCTTGAGGTATCACTCCTGCAATCTGTCTAAAAGTATCCGCAAGTTGTTTTAACAACACCTCTTGACCTGGTGCTGCTGGAGCCTCACCCTCCACTGCTCTGGAGGCGTGTGACTCACTCGTACCTTCTTGTGACATCCTCCTAAAAGAACAACAACTGCTTAGTTCATCAGGGTAGTCATAGCATGTACACTATACTGACTTATGAATGCAAGCCCGGGGAAACTGAACCTAGGACTCTGATACCAAAATTTGTAACATCCCTTCCCGGTCCACCCGTAAACCCGAATGAACCGAGCCGAAACGTTACAAACTGGTTGGCAAACTGACCTGACATGCTGAAATCATAATGGATATTGAATATAATATCATGCTGATGTTATTTACATTAATAATGTACTGAATATTTACAAGACATGATGTTTGTTTACAAAATGAAATGGGCCCAACTGTGTGCCCTGTACATGCCATAAAAAGGGTAGACCAAAGATATACAAGAAAATGATTAGCTACCCTGAAGACTGAGTCTTCTACAGATGAACTGCAGCAGTTGTAAGCTGACTCTCTACTGACCAGTCTCAAAACCTGCGAGTTAAATAGGTAACTCGCTGAGCAAAAGAGCTCAGTGGATATCTCATCATAAAAAGAACAATGAAACACATACATGTATAGAAATAAGCATGTAAACACATATGGCACATATAAGCATACATATCATGATACTATTCTTTTACCTTGATGGTCTTTCTTTTTGTTTAATATACTGTATGATGCATGCAATGTGAAGTCAAGATATCTGTATAGCTCCATAAGGTTATAGCGAAACTGAAGTGATAAGAAAAACTGTATGAAACTGTATGAATACTGTATGCTTGGCTGCTATGGCCTTTATAATCATATCCACTCAACAGCCTTTAGCCGGAATACCAAACTGTATGAGGTGCAGATCTGCTATCCTATGTCGCGACATGGTCTTATCTACATGGTTTCTACCGAACCTCAATGGAGCATAATGTTGGTATGGCAATAGTATAACATAACATCACGTTAATAGTTCATAACTCATGTTCATAACTTCATAAATCATAATGTTCACTTAATTTCACATCATTGTATGCTTTCATGTTGTTTGATCCATGTTCTAATGTTATATTTTTGTTTTAGAATGGTTGGAGGCATACAAGGTGAGCAAAGGAATCCAATTGCAGTGAAAAAGAAGTCCAAAAATGCATGAAAACCAAAGTCGCGAGCGCGCCTTGCAAATTCGCGAGCGCGTAAAGGGCAAAATGAGAGTCAGTGAGTTATCGAGCACAAGTCGCGAGCGCGCACTTGAAAGTCGCGAGCGCGTAATGTGCAAAATGAGAGGCAGAGAGCTTCAGGCCAAAGTCACGAACGCGCAAGTGCAAGTCGCGAACGCGCAAGTGCAAGTCGCGAGCGCGCGACGTGTTTCCAGTCTGCGCGGTCGCGCGACGTGCTTCCAGCCTGCACGAGCTGGACTCTTTTGGTCATATCTCTCAATATACAACTCCGATTTGGGTGATTCAAAAACCCATGTAAAGCTAACACATAGAGGAACAAATAACTCTTCTATGACTCCTCCTAATTCCATCATTTACTAGGGTAAAAATCAAGATGAAGTCACTGGTTCTTTTTCCAGAAAACCTGTTTCAACATTCCCCTGTTTTCTCACCATTTCCAGTCCTCTCACTCAACACTAAGCAATATATGGTCTCATTATCAACACACCACACAAGTTCTCATGCAAGAAAAATGGTAAATGAAAAGAGATATCAAACCTTTACTCCAAAAAGCTTGAGCTCTTCTTTAGTTTCCTTTTTCTATTACCTTTGAACTTCCTTCACCTATAATAAGAATTCTTATCACTTATCTACGATATAACTCAATTAGAGGTTGAATAGCATAAAGCTTCAAGAAATTCTACTTACTTGGAGAACTAGAGGTTGCCTTAATGCTTAACTACCATGAAAATGGATGGAGAAGGGAAAGAGATGAAGAGAAAGATGAAGGAGATAAAGAGGAAGATGAAGATGAAGAAAACGTTGAAGATGAAGGTGAAGAAAATGAAGAACGCAAGGTCAAATGGAAGGCTCGTATAATTCCCAACCATCTCTTTAATTGTATGGTGCAATTACCAAATAAGACCTACATTTTCTACATGTTACCTTTTAATACCTCAACTTAATATTCTAGTGCAAGTAAATCCACTTATAAACCCATTCTACCCCAACCGGATTTGGTTCGGCCTGACTCAACTCGACTCTATGAATTGACTCGACTCGGTAGGATGTCACAGTTATTTACAAAACAAATCGCTTTCATGTTTCAACATCACTACCAAACAGGGTACCAAATATTTAACCATAAATATAATGTCATAAATCAACTAAAGAGCATGTTGTGGCTATCAATTTTTAATTTTAAATATTATTTTTTTAGCATTAATAATCGAATTCGAATTTTAATTTATTGCTGGTTGTACATGCATTTACTAGACTATGCTCTGATGTGTAAATAAATAGATGAAAGGCCGTTCCATGGATTTTTTTAGACGCATCCCATTATATTGGGGTTAGTTTATTACTATCATAACATAATGGCAATTGTCACTATCATAATGGTAATGACAATCTCCACCATATCATGGAGATAATGATGGAAATAAGGAAGTGTTTTGCGTTATTTGCAAGGTAATTAATCATCATAAATACATAACAAAAGGAATTGATCAAAGCCCCATAGATATATATATATATATATAGTTTCCAATTATATAATCATGATTTTGCTTGTCAATTGGTGAAAAATTACATTGGTCCCATATGTATTTGATAAATGAGGTGTCTTAACAAAGACCGCAACACCTAAATTAGAGACCCTTTGAAAGATAGGGGCACCCATCAATTTTAAGGAAAGACTATCTTTACTAGATTGCCTTCATCAACTAGAAAAACTTTATTAAAGGAAATTATTCTAATATCTTTTTAAATTTGGATGAAAAATTCAATTCTTTTTAAAGGCTATAGTGTGCTACATAACTAACTACTTCCTCCATTCATTTTTCTCTATTGTCTAAAGTTTTGATAGGATAATTAAAAAGGAAATAAATCTCATATATTATAATAAACTAATTCCTGATTTAACTAAATTACCTTTTATTTCATTTACTTAATTAATTTTAACTGCTCTCTTTTCATTAATAAAAGAAAAAGAGAGGTGATAAAGTGGATGTTACAAAATTGTAAACAATGAATATTTATATTTAATAGGGATAAATGAAATTGAGAAAAAAAAATCAATATTTCGTAATCTTATCAAGCTATAAATAATTTTAGACAAAACAACTCCTAAAAAAAAGACATATGAAAATGGACAGAGGAAGTGTAATAAATCAGCTTTGCTATGTAAATTTTATATAATACATGATAAATGATAATGAAGACTACATAAAAAAAAAAAAAATTATGTTGTATTTTTCATATTTTTTTAATGATTTATGAATAATTAACATTTTCAAGAGTCTATAATATCAAGTTGGTGTTTGATAAAAGTGAAACATTAAATGTTAAAAGCTTACAGGCTAAATTTTTAACACTGAAATTATTTGAATTGTAAAAATTAAAAGCCAGCACTTATCCAGGGTGAATTTTAAATTAAAATAATATATCATTTTTAAATTTATTTGTACTTAATTGAGGATTTTTAAAATATGCCTCGGATATCGATAAATAGTATTACATAATTTGATATTTAGTAAAAATAAAAAATTTAGGGATGCATTAGATCAAAATTCTATTAGATTTAGGGATGTATTCAAATTCAAACTTATTTAAAATATATTTTTTACTAATAATGGATATGATATCCGGCTGCAAGTACCCACTACCGAACCTATTTACTATAGCGGTTTAGAAGTAGCGGATATCCAAATATATGTACACATACCCTACCCATATCCATTATGGGTAGTGATTTCACTAATCATATCCGTTTCAAATTCATTTGTAACTACCCATATCATATTTTCGTTAAACGGATCGGAACGGAGTGGGTATCCTAAAATACATATACTACTTCTATCCCTACTTGTAAGATGTAAAACTATGCATTAATTATTGAATTAGTTTCAAATTAATTCATGTGCTGAGAATTTGATATTTTGACAAAAATTAATATTAATGTTACTGCAAATTTTCAAAATTAATTTAATTATTTTAAAATTTTTATGGGTTAATTTTGATTAAATAATGATTTAATCAAATAAAAAAATTAAAAAAGCTTTGAAATAGTCAAAGAACTGAGGAATACAATCTGTCATTCTTGTGGTCGGACCACTAGGCTCCATGAGCTGTAAGTGACTGGTTGTGCATCAATTTTAAATTAATATAAAACTACCTCCTTAAGCGAACTCTGACAGTTGGCGCAAGTCCTGACTAGCGGTGATTACTGATTTTCGATTTTATTTATTTATTTATTTGAACTTGTAATTTTCCAACGAGATGGTCGTAATTCAGTCAAATGACGAGAAACCTATTTTGGGAGCACAGGATGGCCGTTGGCCATTGCAAGCGTTTCACTATCAGCGATGGTAAGGTTTGGTAAGGTTTTAATGAAGAAAAAAAAATGATTTTGGAGAAGATGACACATTTACTTTTTTGTCCTTCATTTCAATTGGACTCCAAAACTATTTAATTTATTCGATTAGGTCCTAAGTTAATTTTGATTAGATATATAAAAATCACTGTAATTTCATCAAAATCAATTGAAATCTATAAAACAAGTCTTACCAATTTCATAAAGCTCTATAGAATTCTAGAGAAATCTGTAAAAATCTTAGAATATCTTTTAATTCTATCAAACTCAACAACTCTTTTAAAATCTTATTATTGTTCAACTCCACCCAAATCTCATCAATAAACATTTTCCTCCTCCATATTGTTGATTTTAGAAGAAGGTTTAAACGTGCATTACTGAAAAATATTTATGGTAATAGGATTGGGGTTTTTTTATTCTTATTATATTTTTCTGAAAATGAGAGATTATAAGTTTATTATATAAATTAAGTTGACTCATAATATTAAAAGAATATATCAAACAAATAACTTAACAATCAAGTGTATATTTTATATTATAACATAGGAGGTTTAGAGAAATTATTTATGAAAAAAAGAAGAGTTTCCCTTATCATATACCTCATTCAAAATTTTGATATATGCTGAAACAATTATAATTTAAAATTAATTATTTAATTTTAAATTTTAACATGTTCAACGCACACACCCAAAAAAATAAAAAAGAAAGGAAGGAAGAAAATGTCATAAATAGAAAAGAAAGAAAGAAAGAAAATAAATGTCATAATCAGCAAAGTTTCACTTTCATTTTGATATGCTTCTCTTTGACAATTTCCATTATCTCAACTACCGTTTTGTTTTAGCTTATTGTTAGACGTGCATTATAGAATAATAGTTTATTAGTTTCTCACGTTGCAACTAACAACCTTAATTATCATTAAAATCCTTAAACAAAATTAATAGTTTATTATTAAGGAACCACCCATTCTAAGCTCATAGCTTATGTGGTGCCACATCATACAGCTTGATTTTGAATTTTTTAACTAAATTTTACATACATAAGAATATCTATAAAAGGTCCCTATAATATTTGGTCACAATCAAAAGCTAAAAATTGCTAACTTAATAACTTTTTTTTGTTTTGTTTGTGTTCATAATAAAATCAATTTTACCCATGGAAAATAGGTTTGTTTTTGATTTAATGCCTTACTTTTAATGGCCTAAAAACAACTTTATAGGGGAATTTTGATAGGTAGAACTTTTTAAAGGTGGATCTGTTAAATATATTTTAGGGACAAATGCACACACGATTATCTAAACATTTCTGAACTTTGAGGTGTGGAATTATACTTATCAAGTATTTTAATTTATAACTGAAACTACATTTCAACTTACAAAATTATATTTATTAAATACTTATCAAATGATTAAAAAAGTGAAAATTATTATTCGATAAATTTATCTCAAGAAAAATGTATAAAGTATTACAATTTTAAATATCTAGCTAATAAATAAAATTTAGGTAAAATTGCATTTAATAGGTTCAAATGCTTCTGTTAGAATTAAAGTTCTTGAAAGACATACAATCTATGTAATGAACTTAAGGCAAGCCTGAAGCGCAGTAGATCGGTTCCAAAGATAAAAATCAAAGAAAACAAGCAAATATTCAAGATGATTGAATTCTAGAAAAGTAAATTTTAGAAAAAATCCTAAACATGACTAATAAGTTTCACGAAGAAACCCAATTACCTAAAATTAATAAAACTTATGATATCTATATAAATAGTGTCATGTTATGACAAGGATAGAACTAATATAAAAGAAATATCGACGATATTTTTATGTTATAGCATTTAACTTTATGAAAGATTATGAAGATTTTGAGTATAGGCTATTGAGGAATATAGAGATAATTGATAAAATAGTACAACGCATTTGACATTTAATTTATTTGAAAAGTAAGAAGTTTGAAAATTTTAGTCTACATATTAAAAGATGTCAAGCCAATAGAACATAAATATGTATTTATGCGAAAACAAAATAGGGTTATTAGATACAAAGCACAATTTTTGCATAAATTTTTCACAAAGAACCGACGTTGATTATGAGGACACATACTCATATGGTGGATGTAGTTATATTTTGATATTGATTGGTATGACAATTCATAAAAACTTTAAATTCATCTAATAGATCAGTGAATGTCTATTTACATGGTTCACTTAATGTATATTTATATAAAAATCCCTAAAGGGTTATGAGATATAAAGCACAATTTTTGCACAAGTTTTTTCACAAAAAAACTGACATTGATTATGAGGACACATACTAATGTGGTGGATGCAGTTATATTTTGATATTGATTAGTCTAACTATTTGTAAAAACTTAAAATTCGTCTAATAGATTAATGAATGACTATCTACATGGCTCACTTAATGTAAATATCTATATAAAAATCCCTGAGGATTTAAGTTGCTTGAAGTATAAAAGTCAAATTCTTGAAAATTTTATTTAATTAAATTATATAGAGTTTTATATAGATTAATGGATAATAATATCCATGGAATATTGAAATTTGCTTGAAGTAAGAAATTGAAATCCCAGAAAATGTATTCAAAATATTTTTATATAGATTAAAGAAATTTCGAAACATATGGTATAATCTTCTTAATGATATTTATGACTGAGAAAATATTATATTATATTATGCTTATACTATATTTTTTTTATTGAAAGTATTCACATGCTTTCATACTTTTGATATTTATTTATATGATATCTTGATTAAATGACTATTTGTTGAAAGAATTTATAGAATTATACTGTTAACCATACAAATTGTAATAGTATAGTTTTTGAGTAATTGTTATGGAATGATAATTTGATGTATTGAATCTGAGACTTGCATTTGATAAATTATTTTGCATTATATTTATAATAGTGTATGTCATTTATCTTATGTTAGTAGGTGATTTAATATATAAAACTTAGCTTATATATAGAAGATTGAATCATCGGTTCATAGAAGATATAGAGTTTTTGTTTACAATTTAAGATGTTCTTGACATACCATCAGTCTAATTGTAGCACAAGATGAAATGTAATTTACAAAGAAATGTAGTCACATTCAATGTGTTTTCTATACTTTGTCCGTCATTATCTTGATATTTCCACATATCAATGTAATAAAGGAAGCTATATAAAAAGGGTAATATGGGCTTTGTAACTTGATTTTTTTTATCAAAATTAGTAATTCTGTCTTCGCTCTAATTAGAAAGTTTGTCCGAATAAATAAAATAAAGGGAGTATACTCTTTTTCCTTCACTAAGATTTTTTTTCTCTACAAGATTTTTTCTTAGTAAGATTTGAATAAGGCATATTTATTGAAGAATTGACATTCAAAGAGGAAATTTGTCAAATTAGTGGATATGCTATATGAGCTAGAAGTTTATATTACTAATGGAAACTAAACTTCGAAGGGATGAGATGCTCAAGATTAGTCACAAGTGCGATTATAAAAATTGTATTTCAGTTGACTGCGAGAGAACAGTTGACCGAAGATGTGGGCTTGCCTTTCTATGTTGGATATCATAGATGTCAGACTCTTTTTGTCTTCTCTACATCACATTGACGTGGTGGTTGATGAAAAATGGTGCTTTACCGAATTCTATGGCTGACCAGAGGAGCACGAAAAATTTAGATACTAGAACCCTTCTTACCCAATTGGCAATCGACTCACAGGTCCTATGGTTATGTGATAATGACTATAATGAAAATCCTCTATAACTGTGAAAAGGTGGGTGGTGTTCCTAAAGCTCAATAGAAGCTAGATTATTTTCATAAGGCCTTGGATAGATGTCAACTCCTTGACTTGGGTATCAGGGTTAGCATTTTACATGGACAAATGGTCAGGATGTCAATATGCGAATAGAGGAAAGGTTAGATAGGTTTTTCAGTTTCCCATCTCCTTCGTCAAGGTTCAGACCATAGTCTAATCCTTCTAGAGCTAATCAAACCAAAATTTTATAAAAAAAGGAAGGTCGGGCCATTTCGATTTGAGTGTATGTGGCTGAGGGATGAGTCTTGTGTTGAGGAGGTTCGCAATGTATGGTGTGAGTCAGATTCAAGATTTGGCAATGAGATGGACTAAGAGAAATTTAAAAGGTGCAGTTTAGCACTCTGAGCATGGGAACGACAACACTTGGAACATGTCTCAAGTCAAATAACCGATTGTCAATAAAAACTTCACAAGCTACAAGTTGGGGTTCAGTCGATTGATTCGATCAGGAAGCAGAAGCAATTAGAATCTAAATCTCTCAACTTTTAGCCAGGGAGGAGATAATGTGGCTCCAATGTTCAAGAATTGTTTAGCTTCGAGAAGGGGACAAAATACAACATTCTTCCATTAAAAAGCGAATGGTAGGTAGAAGAGAAATAAAATTTTAAAAATCCAAGATTAATTAGGTCAAACTTTTGATGATATGGAAGGAATCTTGAGCACGATGACTGGGCATTTTTAGTATTTATTCTCTTTTTCAAATCCTACTACCTAATGATGATATTCTGGATTCAATAGAGAAAAGAGTGACTGACAGGATGACTGTTGAGCTATGCAAGCCCTACACAAGGGAGGAAAAATCGTTCTAGCCTTAAAACAGATGCACCCTTTAAAAGCTCTAGGACCAGACGATATATCTCCTTTTTTCTTTCAATAATTTTGGAATATTATAGGCCCTGATGTAGAATAAAAAGGTTCTTGTTGTGCTTAATTGTGAAGAATCTTCTGCCTCTATAAATAAAATTTTTATTGCCCTCATTCCAATCAAAGGCCCCACCTTAACTTCCCACTTTAGACCTATTAGCTTATGCAATGTTATTTTTAAAATCACTACCAAAGTGATTGCTAATAGATTAAAAGTGATATTACCTTCTATTATCAGTCAGTCGCAATCCTATAATATACTAGAATGGTCTTTCTTGATAGATGTAATGCTTAAAATGGGTTTTGCTAGCCAGTGGGTTCCAATTAATTGTGAATTGTGTTTCTATTGTCTCCTATTCCTTATTAGTTAATGGTGAACCTTAGGAGATTTTCTACCTTGAAAGGGGGCTTCATCAAGGGGACCCTCTTTCCCCTTATTTGTTCTTATTTTGTGCAGAAGTTTTTTCATGTTTGCTTCATAGGGCAAAAAGGAATGGAATGCTTCATGGCCTAAAAATCTGCAGGAGTGCGGCTCGAATTACTCACCTCTTCTTTGCAGATGACAATATTATTTTCGGTCGAGCTAATGCTAGCGAGGTGGGGATCTTACTTAATAGCTTATAAGATTAGGAATGAGCTTCTGGGTAAAAGGTTAATTTGGAGAAATCATAAATTGCTTTTAGCCATAACACTACCCCTTCCAGGCTCAAGAATCCGTTAGATTATTACTAGGAGTTAGGACTATAGATAGACACAAAAAATACCTTGGTTTATTAGCCTTAATTGGGCGGAAGAAAAAGCTTACGATTAACATCCTTATTGAAAGGGTGGCGAAAAACTAAAAAGCTGGAAAGAATTGTTTCTCTTAAGAGCAAGTAAAGAAGTATTGTTGAAATCTGTAGTCCAGGTGATTCCAAACTATGCAATGAGCTTCTTTCTTATTCCCAAAAAGGTATGTTTGAAAATTAAATCTCTCATGGTGAATTTTTGGTGGGGTCAGCTTAAAAATGAAAGTTAGATTCACTAGATCCAATTGAAGTTATGTGTTTCAAAGCACAAAGGCGAACTGAACTAGGGTTTTGTGGTCTCCACTCTTTCAATTTAGCCTTACTAGCAAAGCAATCTTGGCATTTTGTCACTAATCAAAATTTCTTGCTTTACAGATTTTTTAAAGCTCATTATTTTCTTTGCAGCTCGTTCATGGAATCTAAAACAGGCTATCTTCCTAGTTTTGCATGGAAAAGCATCATGGAGTCAAGGTACGTGATTGACCGGGGAACTAGGTGGCTGATTGGGAATGGGGCTAACGTTGATATCTAGAGAGACCGTGGGTTCTAGGCCTTATGGATTTCAGAATAGACTCCCAACCTCTAGTTCTTGATACTACCCCTTCTATTACCTCTTTAATAGATTTTGAGACTGGAAATTGGGATATGCGTATACTTACTCATTTGTTCTTGCCATAAGAGATCAATTGTATTGTAAAAATTCCACTTTGCTTGGATCGTGGACCTGACGTCAAGAGTTGGATTTATCAAAGAGATTGAAGATTCAATGTTAAATCGGGCTATGCTTTTATTTTTGACACTCTATTTGTGTTAGATTATTTAATAATCTATATGTGGCCCATGTGATTAAAGGACTGATTCTAATTAAGGTGGCCCAAGATGATAGTTATTGGGCTTAATGGATAAGAGCCAGTTAGGATTTTAATACCCTTCCTCTACCTTATAAAAGTAAAAGGAATCGACAGCTTAGGGTGAACAAAGAAAAGAAAACAAAAATAGAGAGTGTAATGGCTGCCTCAAACACATACGGTGATAGCTTGTTTGAGAGAGCTCATAAAAGAAACTCTCGTAGCTGTTGATTATTCTCTGACCATTGAGAGAAAGCTTACAGACAAAAGGCCAGAGGAAAAAACATAGATCTGCTGTTACGGTGAGAATCGAATTACCGCAACGAGTTAACCCATAACATAGATCTGTTGTTATGGATCAAGGTACGCTTCCGCTTATTGTCTATTTCTATCAAACAAATTCTATGAACAATAGATCATCTGGGCTATATTAAAGATTATTTAGGATGTGGTATCAGAGCTTGTACTTATTCTAGATTTGTTTGATAGTGTTTTGTTTGGCTTAATTAATGAAAATTAATTTCGTATTGTGAAGTTGATTTATCTGGTATAAGTGAAGCCAAAAATTATAGAAATTGAAAACTGTTTGTTTTCTTTATGCTCTATAAATTATTATGTTGTTATTTATAGAGAATGGTGATGACATATTATTGGGTTATGTCGTTAAAGTTTTGAGATCTTAATTCAATCTCATAAATGTTTTTCATATATCAATGTTTAATGAATGGAAAACTTGTTAGTCACCAAAGTGGCCTTGTTTAGATTATTTTAGACATTGATTATGCAATTTTCAATTATTCATGTTTGTATGATGCCGTCAAATGACATGAAGGTTAAAACTGAACAATTGAGATCATTGATTATAATTTGTTAGGTTACCCAAAGGTAAAGCATTAATTATAATCAATGGCACTAAAGAGACTTGTCATTGTAATAATTAATATGAATGTATATCCAAAGATAACATGCATATTGTATAGAGCATTATTGAATAGTTGAATGGAATAAAAAAAAAGGTAATTGGATTCTAGAAAGGACACGGGCGTGCTGCAATGAGCACGGGCGTGCTATGGACTTCCAGAGAGAAGCACAGAGTGTGTTGTAATGTAGCACGGGCGTGCTTCTCTTTGACTTGCATAAAGGCTCGCAAGTTGCTCCACAATGGAAGTCTATTAAAATATTTTTCTTCTTGGCATCATTATTGATTAAAGCTGTGCATTTAAATATTACCCAAAGGTGAATCTAGATGCATAATTAAAGTTGTTATTTGTTTGAATCCATTTTATGTTTACTTAAAGCATTAACGTATGAGTATATGTGTAATGTTGCAGCTTCCTTTAACTTGTTTGCTATGGGCACTGGGTTAATTAAGTTCAATGGATTAAACTATGCTGATTGGTCCAAACAAATCCATTATCAGTTAGGAGTTCTGGACTTGGATCTGGCATTAGTCTCTCAAAAGCCAGCAGCCATTATAGAGACCAACACTAAAGCTGAAAAGTCTCATTATGAGGCTTGGGAGCGGTCTAACAAGCTAAGCTTGAACTTAATGAGGATGACAATGGCTGAAAATGTTAAGCCATCAATGCCCAGAACAGACAATGCAAGAGAGTACATGTTGAAAATTAAGGAATGCTCCTAATCGGACATAGCTGACAAGTCCATCGTAGGATTCTTGATGAGTGAGCTGGCGACCAAGAAGTTTGATTGGTCACAATCCATTCATGATCATGTGACTGGCATGCAGAATTTGGCAACCAAACTAAAATCAATGGGAATGGATGTGAGTGAATTCTTTTTAGTTCAATTTATTATTAACTCACTTCCTCTTGAGTTTGGTCAGTTTCAGGTGAATTACAACACCCTTAAGGAAAAATGGAACATTCAGGAAATCAAGGCCATGTTGATACAAGAGGAAGGAAGATTAAAGAAATTGAAGGAACACTCCGTCAATCTCACATTTCATAATGGAGCTAGCAGCAGCAACAACAAATCAGGGAAGAAAGGCAAGAAAAGGGACAGTGCCCCAATGAAGGTTAATGAGGGCCAAATTCGTAAGGAATTGAAGTGCTACTTCTGTAGGAAGAATGGTCACTTCAAGAAGGACCGTCCTAAAAGGAAGATTTGGTTTGAAAAGAAAGGTATACTTTATGTTTCAGTATGTTTTGAATCAAATCTTATTGAAGTGCCTAATAATACCTGGTGGTTAGATTCTGGTGCAACTACTCATGTGTCTCATATTATACAGGGATTTCTTTCGATTCAACCCATAAACAAAACTAAAAAGTTCTTATTCATGGGAAACAGAATGAAGGCACGAATAGAAGGAATTGGGACTTATAGATTGATCCTGGACAGTGGTTGTTATCTGGATCTTGAAAAGTGTCTCTATGTTCCTGAATGTGCTAGAAATCTAGTTTCTGTAGGGAGGTTGGATAATGTTGGTTTCAATTTTAAGATTTGTAATGGTACACTTTCATTATACAAACTTAAGTACTATTATAGTTCTGGTACTTTGATTGATAGTTTGTATCGTTTTAATCTTGATGCTGAATTTATTGAATCCCTGTTTAATGTTGAACACAATATAGGTAATAAACGTAGTGCACATAATGAATGTTCTGCTTTCTTGTGGCATCAAAGGTTAGGTCACATATCCAAAGAAAGGATTTTGAGGTTAGTGAAAGGGGAAATCTTACCTCAATTGGACTTCACTGACTGGGATGTGTGTATCGATTGCATTAAAGATAAGCAAACTAAGCATACATTAAAGAATCCAGCCACAAGAAGCAGTGAATTGCTTGAACTTATACACACTGATATATGTGGCCCTTTTGATGTTCCCTCTTGGGGTGGTGAAAAATAATTTATTACCTTTATCGATGATTTCTCACAGTACGGTTATGTATATTTACTGCATGAAAAGACTTAATCGGTGGATATCCTTGAGATATTCATTAATGAGGTAGAAAGGCAGTTAAATAGAAAAGTTAAAGTGGTGAGATCTGATAGAGGTGGTGAATATTATGGTAAATTTAGTGAAAATGGACAATGTCTAGGTCCATTTGCAAAGTTTCTTGAAAGTCATGACATTTGTGCGCAATACACAATGCCAAGCACACCTCAACAGAATGGTGTAGCTGAAAGGCGGAATCGTACTCTTATGGAAATGGTTAGGAGTATGCTAAATAATTGTATTATACATTTATCATTATAGATGCATGCATTAAAGACTGCTGCATATTTACTTAATAGGGTTCCTAGTAAGGCAGTTCCTAAGACCCCTTATGAACTGTGGACGGGAAGGAAACCTAGTCTGAGGCATCTTCATGTTTGGGGTTACCCAGCTGAAGTAAGGATATATAATCCACATGAAAAGAAGCTTGATGCTAGAACGGTTAGTGGATTTTTCATAGGATATCCTAAAAAGTCAAAAGGGTATAGATTTTATTGTCCTAACCATAGTACGAGAATTGTTGAGTCTAGTAATGCTTGGTTTATTGAAAATGGTCAAATTAGTAGGAGCAGTGAATCACATAAGGTGAATGTGCAAGAGATTCAGATTGAAAATCCAACTCAGATGGATTTTCCTAATGCCTCTTCTTCGTGTTGTTTCACTTGTCGTATCACGGTTTAACAGCATGATTGAACAACAAAACAACATTTCGAACCCACAAAATGACCATATAAATGATGAACCAGCAAATAATGAACAATTCACGAATGATCAAATGGTTTCACAAGAAATAGCATTACGGAGGTCACAAAGGCAAAGAAGGCCAGCTATTTCTAGTGATTATGTAGTTTACTCACTTGAGCATGAATGTGAATTGAGCATTGACAAGGATCTAGTCTCTTTCCAGAAAGCCATGGAATGTGATAATTCTGAAAAATGGTTTAATGCCATGAAGGAGGAAATGCAATCAATGAGTGATAATCAAGTCTGGGATTTAGTCGAGTTGCCTGGGGGGTCAAAACAAGTTGGTTGTAAATGGGTTTTTAAGACCAAACGGGACTTTAAGGGCAACATTGAAAGATATAAGGCCAAACTTGTTGCTAAAGGTTACATTTAGAAGGATGGCATTGATTATAAAGAGACCTTTTCTCCAGTTTTCAAAAAGGACTCTTTATGAATTATTTTGGCTTTGGTGGCTCATTATGATCTAGAGCTTCACCAAATGGATGTAAAAACAACCTTTCTTAATGGTGACTTAGAGGAGGAAGTATATATGGACCAACCAGAGGGGTTTGTGGTCACAGGAAAGGAAAACTTGGTGTGTAAGTTAAAGAAGTCAATATATGGACTGAAGCAAACTTCCCGTCAATGGTATCTTAAGTTCACTAATACCATCACTTAATATGATTTTATAGAAAACACAGTTGATCGGTATATTTATATGAAGGTCAGTGGGAGCAAGCTCATTATGTTAGTCCTATATGTTGATGACATTCTTCTTGCTGCGAATGATGTTGGGTTATTGCATGATGTAAAGGGTTTTCTCTCTAAGAACTTTGAAATGAAAGATATGGGAGAGGCATCCTTTGTGATTGAAATAGAAATATTTCGTGATAAAGCACAAGGACTGTTAGGATTGTCTTAAAGAGCTTACATTGATAAGGTATTAGAGAGATTCAGAATGGAAAAATGCTCCGTAGGAATAGTTCCAATTCAGAAAGGAGATAGGTTCAGTGAAATGCAATGTCCTAAAAATGATTTGGAATGTAAATAGATGGAGTCTATTCCATATGCGTCAGTGGTTGGGAGCTTAATGTATGTTCAGACATGTACTCGATCGGATATTAGTTTCGCCGTAGGAATGTTAGGGCGATATCAAAGTAATCCCGGGAAGGACCATTGGAAAGCTGCAAAGAAAGTACTTAGGTATACAAGGCACTAAGGATCATATACTCACTTATAGAAAGTCCAGCCATCTAGAAGTTGTGGGATACTCGAATTCAAACTATGCCGGTTGTGTAGATTCGAGAAAGTCTACATTTGGCTACTTGTTTCTTCTAGCTAGAGGAGCAGTATCATAGAAAAGTGGAAAGCAGTCTGTCATTGCTACTTCCACTATAGAGGCTGAATTTGTGGCATGCTTTGAGGCCACTGTTCATGCATTGTGGTTGTGGAACTTTATCTCAGGTCTAGGCATTGTCGACAGTATAGCTAGACCGATGAGAATTTATTGTGCTAATTCCGCAACTGTCTTCTTCTCTAAGAATGATAGGTACTCTAAGGGTGCAAAGCACATGGATTTAAAGTACGTATCTGTGAAAGAAAAAGTGCAAAAACACAAAGTGTTAATTAAGCATATCGGTACTGATCAGATGATAGCGAATCCGCTAACTAAAGGCTTACTGTCCAAAATCTTCACTGGCCATGTTGATAGGATGGGCATTATAGATAAGTCCTTGTTAGCATGATGTTTAAACTTATATATATATATATATATATATATATATATATACATATGGTTATTTTGTTCATATTATTGTGACACTCGGGAATTCAATTAAAGATGTATTTTTGCTTATTTATGTGTTATCCACATATAGATGTATACAATAATGGTTTGGGTGAGATAACAATGACGTTGATTGTAACAATGTATTGTTTGTTGAATAGTTTCTCCATTAAAGTTTTATGAATTGAAGTGGTCTGTGATATATGGAAGGAATCATGTCGATTAATGACTTGTGACCGCCATAATCCGATCATCTTAATTCTAGTTAAGGTAAACATGATAGATTCAAGAAATGCACATGGGCCAAGTGGGAGATTGTTAGACTATTTAATAATCTATATGTGGCCCATGTGATTAAAGGGTTGGTTCTAATTAAGGTGGCCCAAGATGATGGTTGTTGGGCTTAATGGATAAGAGCCAGTTAGGGTTTTAATACCATTCCTTTGCTTTATAAAAGTAAAAGGAATCGACAGTTTAAGGTGAACACAAACAAGAAAACAAAAATAGAGAGTGTGACGGCTACCTCAAACACATATGGTGATAGCTTGTTTAAGAGAGCTCATAAAAGAAACTCCCATAGCTATTGATTATTTTCTGACCATTGAGAGAAAACTTACGGACAAAAGGCCAGAGGAAGAAACATAGATCTGCTGTTACGGTGAGAATCGAATTGCCGCAACGAGGTAACCCATAACATAGATCTGCTGTTATGGATCAAGGTACGCTTCCGCTTATTGTGTATTTCTATCAAACAAATTCTATGAACAATAGATCTGGGCTATATTAAAGATTATTTAACAATTTGCTGTGAAATTGGCTAGTTCATCGGGTAACAATGATGATATCTGCTACAAAAGGTTCTAGAACTTGAATGTACCTCCAAAGTTGAAACATTTTTTTACAGTGCATCTACTAATCAGTTTCTTACTAAGTATGATTTAATAAGGCAATGTATAGATCTTGATTTTATTTGTGATGTCTGTAGGGATGATGTGGAATCTGCACTTCATGTTCTTCTAGTGTGATTTAGCAGTTCGAATTGGGTATCTAAGTCCTTTGAGATTGTCGATTTCACCATTGGAGTGTTTTGTGAAGCTTTGGTTCTTCAATCTGATGGATAACTTCTCAAATGAGCAGCTGGAACTAGTGATTTGGATGGCTTGGAGCATTTGGAAAGCATGTAACCTGAGATTGTTCAAGAGTAAAAAGCTGGTGGAACCTTAAATAATCAATCAGGCCTCTTAGTTTTGTTTGAAATCCAAAATATGGGTGAAGGACTTGAGGGAAATTTTCCTTCTACAGTTGTAGCAAGTCCAGCACCTTTTTTTAAAGTACTCTGTGATGCCTCGTTTCTATCTGACCAAGGTCTTTGCGAAGTGGTGTTTATGATCAGAATGATAATGGTGATGTCATTGCCTGTGGGGTGAAGCGGTTCTATAATAGCCTTGAGGTACATGAAATAGAAGCTGAAGTAATTCTCTTTGCTGCAGAAACAACCTTAACGCTGTCTTTTAGCTGAGTCATGATCGAAACAGATTGTTTTCACCTAGCCCGCCAGTATGCGCAGAAGCAGTTCCCTCCCACAAAATGGGGAACCAGACTCTTCAAAATTTGTTCTCTAGCATCTTCTTTTAGTCAGTTTTCTTTATCTTATATTTGTAGAGCTTCTAATATGGTATATCAAAAACTTTCTCAACTTGCTTTAGTTTTTATGAAAGTGGAGTGAGTTTGGTTTGAGGAATGTCCACAAACTATTGTTCCTTTGATTCAGGCAAAGGCTTGCCTTTGACTATTTATAAATTCCTATTTTTATTCTCAAAAGAAAAGAAGTTTATATTACTGATTAGTGAGGAATTCATCTTCCTAATTTATATAGAAGTTTATTTCCCTAATTACTGTACGAATTAATAAGAATGATGCTCATACTTTCTATCTTTATTTTCTCTCTATTTTTCACCCTACTTTTCTCATTATTTTATAATAATAGTTCCTTTTGTTACAAATTATTTTGATATTTACTAGTGTTAATTATTTCATGTACGTAGGATTTTAATAATTTATAATAGTTTATAAAAAACAACAATATAATACTATAATAATTAATAAAATAATATTTAAATATTTACGCATGAAATGTTATTTTTCGATTAATTTTTTCAATATTTGAACTTGATAAAATTAAATGTATTTGGTGGATTTGGAAGTCACGTGCGTCTGTTGTTAAATCATTTGATTTGATCAAATATAAATACGGGCTTTACTCAAAGTATGGAACGGAATTATTGTTACTTGCTAGAATGAAAATGTGTTGGGGGTTGCACACGTGCATGGCACGTGAACATAGAAAGATCTTGCCGGAAAGCAATGAGTATATTGAGAAGACTTCGGGTAAGAGCTACTAACACCATCAATTTGAGTATGAGCGGATCATAATATTTATTAAATTAGATAATTAAAGAATCTAATTTAATAATTAAAATCTTTGTTATATAAACATTAATTAACATAGTAAAACAAGTGATTAACTGCTAAAATTTAATATTATTTGAAAAATATACATTAATTAATATTTATGAAAAATATATATTTTTATATTATTTCAAATCAATTTATTTACAACCAAACTAAAACTATAATTACCAAACATAACCTACGTCCAGCAGATTTATGTTTTTACTTTCCAAAGAAAAAAGGCTGATTACCAAAGACAGCTTCACTCTAACTGATTTATGTTTTTATTTAATTTCCAGAGTAAGGATTACGACGTGAGTACAGAAACCATTTTGATCTATATGACACGTGTTCAAATCAGAGTGGCTTAAGAACATTGAGTTGACTGAGAGGAACCACACGGGAAGAAACGCTTTACATATTAGATTTAGGCGCGATTTAGTCGAGGTGGAAAAAGGAGTTGAGGTGGGCAGGCCAAGCTAAACCAATGGATTCTGTTTTTCTTTTCATATCCAAAACAAACATTTACAAAACCAAAATAAATAAATAAAAGCTTTCGTATGGAAATGTTCTTATTCGGCTTCTAACTTATACAACAAACAGAACCTCTGCTTCTTCTTCTTCTTCTCCTTCTCCTTCTCCTTCTCTCTTTTTGTATCTTTTATACAGTGAACAAAAAGAGAAGTGATCTCGTACCTTTTCTCTTTAATACAATGAAGAAAAGGAGGAGAGATCATGTTACCAGTCACAGTATCACCGCTGTTCTTCGTCGTTTTTTCCTCATTATGCGGCGGCGTCACCATTTGTTTCATCTCCTCACCGTCTTTTTATGTTGTCTACTCTTCCTTTTTCTTGCTTTCTCTCTTTTATCTTTTCCTCCTCCTATTAATGACCACCTCTCTTCAATGGTAATTAATATTCTTTGCTTCTGATTGTTATGGGATTTGATTATACTTCCGCTTTTTTTTTTTTCGTTAATCAAATGATCAATTTTTTATTTTTATTTTGGAGTATAATCTTTTTCGTTTGGTTTTGTGAGATTAGTCTCGAAATGAAGTGACTGTAAACTCGACTTCGCCGGCGTTTCGTGTTCCGGTACTGATATATTCTAGTTTGATACGTTTGTTTATTTTATGGTTTGGAGCGACTTTAAGATTTTGATTTTTGTTTTACACTTCACACTATAAGGTTCGGATGATTCATGTTTGCTATTTCCAGGAAAGTGGAGAGAGCTCGGGGCCGGGGCGTGAATTATGGAGCTCAAGATTATCCAATTTTTACTATGGTTGCAGTAACGCCAGTGACAGCTTTGCAAGTAAACAATCGAAATCTAATCTTATTTTTTTAAAAAAATTAAATTTTGGTTGAAAAATGAATGATGTTTTGGCCTATCAATAGATAAGAAGTTTTGAATTTTAGTTATTTTTATTTTCCGCCCAAAAAAGGGAAAAGACAGATAAAAGAATGCACATTTTCCTTTATCGTTGAAATTTTATTTGTCTTTCTTAAATTTTATTTACGAAAAAACATGTTAAAATAAAAAGTAAAAATAAAAAGAGAAAAATAGCTATTACCTGTAAAGTTTGTCCACTATAAGTGTCTTACAGTAATGCTCCTTGTGATGAAATGAGTTTTGAGATCTGAAAGCTCAAATCAATTAGCAGCAAGCTATTATCTTGCACAGTTTGTCTAATTTTCGGAGTCCTAAAGTTATTCTTCTTGTGATAAAAATGGATTTCGAAATTTATGAGCTCAAATAAGTTCTTTTTTGATATAGGATTATGGAGATTTTTTTTTTTTTTTTTTTTTACCTCGAAGGTTACTGGTAAAGTGGTAGTAAACTTGAAGAATATATGGGGTTTTAGTTAATTAAATATTTTTCTTTCTTTATTCAAATTCTTGTTTAACTCCTGTTTGTAGAAGAAAGAGTTAGCAAACTTGCTTTTGTGATTGTCGTCCAAGGACATAGGCAGTTTGATTTAATGGAGCTATATTATTGTATCTTATAGCCGCTGATGTGAAAACGCATCACAGTCGATTCTTGTTGATTGCTACAAGCGGAGGCTTAAATCAACAGAGAACAGGGGTGAGTCTCTTAACTCTAATAATCTTGAGCCAAGTCAAGTGTCAATTGTTGATTTTCAAGAACTGGAGTGTTATTGCAACTGTCAAATAAAGTAGACATTATAACAGTTAACAGTTCTGTTTCAAGATCAAGTCAACATTTAAGATTAATATTTTTTGGTTCCATAATTTCTTATGTAAATTAGCCGAAGGCATTTATGAAACCCAATGTTTGTCTTGTGATTGTTATATGGATGGGATTATACTTGCACCTTTTCTGCTGTAATTTGTCACTCTATTATTGATTTTATTATATCTGGAAAATCAACAGTGTTGATGTCTTTCTGCTCTTTATATTGGGGTGGCAGCAGGATTTTTCTGTTCATCCCCCGTGTGCGTTTTCTTGTTAAATATATTGGGATTTATACTGGTGAGAAACCCTGTTCATGCTATCTGCATGTGAAAATATATTTAGGGGGCATTAGATCTAGTGAAGTTTTAGATGTTTGTAAGCAACCATGATGGATTTTCGAATGTATAATTCACTGCAAATGTTGCCATTATACTGGTTATATTGCTAAATTGGTTTCATGTAGTGATTGATTTACACTTCTCATGGCTGCAGATAACAGATGCTGTTGTTGCAGCTTATATTTTAAATGCAACTCTAGTTGTTCCAAAACTGGATCATAAATCATTCTGGAAGGATTCTAGGTTTGCTGTTGTACTCATTGGCGAATTACAGTTTCAAAGTCTATCTGCTAGACTGTTTTCCAGTGTATTAATATGTGATTTGGTGCTTGGTGCAGTGATTTTTCCGAAATCTTTGATGTTGACTGGTTCATTTCGTTCCTCTCAAAGGATGTAAAAATCACCAAAAATCTCCCAATGAAGGGAGGGAAAGCTGTGATTCCTTATTCCATGCGTGTCCCAAGGAAGTGCTCTCCAAAATGCTATCAAAGTCGTGTTTTACCTGTTTTTAGTAAGAAGCATGTAGGTTCTCAATTTCTAACTAAACTATCAAATGCCAATTTCACCAAAATAGTTTTTCAGTTGTGGTTTACCCAATTTCTAGGGTTTAATTTGGTAGAATTCAATTATGTTCTGAATCCATGAAAAGAACTTGATTTCACATACTTCCTTAGTTTCTTTCACTAGATAATGGACAGGATTATACAAATATGCTATAGAACCTGCATTAGCAGTAAATGCTAGTGTAAATGATGTACAAAGCTAACAACAAAAAGCCTAACATTCAAGTGAAGTTGTGGAGCTGTGAGTTATTGGTGTAGGTCAAATTGCAATAATGCATCATGAAGAATGATAAACTCTAGTTCCATCTGATTTCCTAGTTGAATTTTAGTTGGATGCTGAAGCAGGCATTTCTTCAAAGTAACTTACCTAGGATCAAGTTAGTTCCTTCATTTCGAGATGGAGTGTGATAAATTTAAGAAAGTGGGGAATCAGGATGAGATGAGGCATGCATATGTTTACCAAAGCCGAAAAGTAAAGAAGTTGCAATTAGACAATAAGGGATGAAAACCCTGAATTTTATTATGCACAGTTAAGTGTTTCAGTAATTCTATTGGATATTCATTTATACTCTTGCTTTCTCTTGAAATTTTTTTTTCTTGGTCACTTCAACGTATGCAGCATTTTTAGAGATCTTGAAACTATGTTTATGTCAAATGACAATGAATTACTGAGCTTTAATGCTATTTTGGATCCATTATTGTGCATGTTGTTAAAGAACTAAAAGTTTGTTCACAAATTATTTGTTTTGTAGGTTGTTCAGCTTGGGAAATTTGATTACAGGCTCTCAAATAGGCTGGACATGGATTTACAGAAGCTGAGATGCAGAGTCAACTACCATGCTTTAAAATTTACCAATTCAATTCTTGAAATGGGTAAAAGGTTGGTTGAAAGAATGAGAATGAAAAGCAAGCACTTCATTGCATTGCACTTGAGGTAAGGTCCTTTTCATTCTTGATTCTTATATTTGTAGTAATTTTAAATACTTTAAACATTCTTGTTATATAGGCTTCAATTAATCTTTTGTTATATTGCCATGTAAGCATAGATGGAGCTCTTGTTTTTCTTTAAGACTATGGATGAGCTCATTAATTCAGAAAGTCTCTCAATTGAGATTTTGGTAGTCAATAGCCCTGAAGAAATATGATGAGTTTAAGATTTTGATAGTAGGAGAGAAGCTCATTAATGTAGTTTAACAAATTATGTTGTAGGTTTGAAGCTGATATGCTTGCTTTCTCTGGATGTTATTATGGTGGTGGAGAAAAAGAAAGGATCGAGCTTAGTGAAATTCGGAAGAGGTGGAGAAGTTTGCATGTGAGGCTCTCAGACCTTTGTGCATCCTTAACAGTTTATGAGACATGTCAGAAATTCTTATGTATTATTAATTTTTTTGCCAAATGCAGCAAAAGAACCCCGATAAAGAGCGAAAACAAGGAAGATGTCCACTAACCCCGGAGGAAGTTGGTCTTATGCTGCGAGGATTGGGTTTTGGAAGCGATATTCATATATATGTGGCATCAGGTGAAGTATATGGAGGTGAAGAGACATTAGCACCACTGAAGGCTCTGTTTCCCAACTTACACTCAAAAGAGACTTTAGCCAGCAAGAAAGAACTGGCACCTTTTTCTGCATTTTCTTCTCGCATGGCTGCACTAGACTTCATTGTTTGTGATGAAAGTGATGTTTTTGTTTCCAACAACAATGGCAACATGGCCAGAATTTTAGCTGGACGGAGGTATGCTACTCATTTCTTTCACATTAGATTGCTATATGAAAAACCATTTGTTAATGTATTTAAGCCAAAAAAAACTTTGTATGATCCTGCAGAAGTATCTAGAAGACTTCAAGAAATAATTTTTCTTTTGAATTTTTCTTTTTCCGCATTCGGTGTTTTATTTTTGGCTTTCATCATCAAGTTGTTTAAGCATCTACTTTCTTATGGAACACAAATAACAATACCTTCTTTTTTTCCATTGCAGGAGATATTTTGGGCACAAACCAACAATTAGACCAAATGCTAAAAAACTTTATAAGTTGTTCTTGAACCGACATAACATGACATGGGAAGAATTTGCCTCAAGGGTTCACACTTATCAAATTGGATTCATGGGGGAGCCAAATGAGGTGAAACCTGGGCGCGGTGCGTTTCACGAAAACCCATCATCCTGCATATGCGAGAACTCCCAAGCAAGGGCTGAGGGAGCCTCATATCCTCAGAGTCAAATGCATGAGAGACAAGGTGAGACTAGTAAGAGGAATGAGACTGGTGATGTAACTGATGAGCACTACTTAACAGAGGATGAACATGACCAGGATTGGTTTGATTCGGAGTATGAAGAAAACGGAATTGCTGCTGAAGGGAAAGGAGATTTGTATAAACCTGCATTAACTAAAACCGATCAACCAGAATTAGAGTTATTGTTCTCCGACTGAGTAAAGAGACTGCGTTTTTTATATTGACAAGAGTTAATATTCTTAGCCTAACCAATTTTCATCAGATTCTTTAGTTCTTCAATTTGGTCCTTCCATATTTTCTTCGACAGTCAGCATTTTATCTTCTGTAACAGGCGGCGAAATTAAAAGAAGCACTTTGTATATAGATGACTTGGTAAATAAGCAGTTTCAATTTCCACAATTTGTAAATATATTATGATTAGCTGCTGCGTTGAGTTAAGAGTTTCTGTTGTATAAAGGCCATTGAAATTTGTGGTTAGAAGAATTTTCTTGTTTCTTCTTGGACTCTTAGTTGGTGATTTTTACCATTATTAGGCAAGATGGGGTATAGAACGTCATTGACGATAAGGAACTTGTATTATTGATTTAGTATTTGGAAAGCTAAAGTAATAATAATAATAATAATAATAATAATAATAAGCATTTGTTTTCTTGTATAGAATTATGAATGTAACAAAATTATGAAATTTTCTTGTACTATGACATGCATACTAACAAAGAAAAGTGCATGACTATACTTGGGAAATTACTTTCAGATGTAATATAAAAAGTTAATAAAAGTATTTATATTCCAATTTATATAATGTTATTTTAGTTTCTACCAGAAATTCAAAAATTGTAACCATTTTCCTGAAATTATCTATATTGAAATGCCTGCAATTTCTGTTACAGGCATTTTTTTTTTTTTTTTTTTTTTGCCAAAAACAAAATAAGTTTTGAGGTCATGAGTGCACAACTTCCAAGTGTAGACGGTGGGGGTGCTTTCGAGAGACATTTGGTAGCAGATTCTTTAGTCAGGTAGATTCTTTAGCAGTTGATACTGCTGGTGCGGTCGGTCGCTTCTGTCTAATTGTGTATAGTGCAGTTTTGTCTCTCTACTTTACACATCGGTATCGCCGATTCACTGGACAGGGTTAGTTTTGTCCTTAATCGGCCCATCTAGTTCGATTTCGCTCCATCTATTTCTATAGTGAGGCTTGTCTCGTGTTCATCTCTGCTCCGAATCGAACCTCGGGCCATGCCTATTTACACAAACAATAATATTGTCAAAAATATATATATATACAAAAAATTCGTGAATTATTACTTAATCTTTTTATTATAACTAATTTTTTCGAATCTGCGTTCCATATCGTTGATTTTTATTCATTCTAAATAAATATAATTTAATTATATATATAGTTTTCTTTAAGTTCATATATATAATTTTTTATTTATTTTTTATTTTAAATTATAATATTATAAATTTATATTATAAAAAATCTAATTGCATTCAAAAAATAAAAATATATTTTATAAAATAATAAAAAATAAATTTTTCTCAAAGTGAGGATTAGCTTCACTTGGCTGATTACGTTTTCAATTTATATTATAAACTAGTCGAAAAACCGCACTTTGCGCGCGAGTATTTAAATGTTATTCTATTAATTGTTGTAATTAATTATATTATTATTTTTTAGTAAATTATTATGATTTATAAAATTGTTAGGAAGAACAATTAAAACCCTACTAAATATAATCCAACAATGGTAAATATTAAAATGATTTGTAATAAAGAAAAGTATGTCATTGTTTGCAATAGTATAACATTATAAACCTACACATTTTAATGAAGTTTCTTTAAATATAATGCTCTCTCCGTTTCATTTTGTTTGCTTGTTGTTGCTTTTTTGGATATCCCAAAATATTTGTAAAGTTTCTGAATTTGTATATTTAAGCAATTATTTTCCATAGTAACCTTTATGATTGTTCCTTAAATGAATGACTTTTTATTAATATTTTAGTGAGTTAAAGGTAAAAAAACACAAAATAATTTTTGTTGATTAAATTTTTAATATGCGTATTTTGTCAAACCATGCAAACAAAATAAGATGAAAGGAATATTAAGTCCCTCCAATTGTAATCTCATAAAAGGTGCATACTTATAACTATTTATCTTTGATACTTATAACTATTTATCTTTGATACCGTAAATCCAAAAGATCTTGGCTGTGAAATAAAAAATAAAATTTCAAACTAAATGAAATTTCACGTGATAAAACAATTTGAATTTTTTAGAAGCACATAAATATATATATTATTACTAATTATGCTCCAAATGAGTGATTATTGCTTTATAATTATTATAATTGAATTACTTTGAAAAATTTTTAATTTGTAATTTTTTATTATTATTAGTATTATTATATTTATATCTATCTATATCTATATAAATATATAAAAACTCAACTAAATTTACTTATGTGATATGATATTGTGAAATTTAATTAGTGATGTGGAATTTTATTATTTTAAAATTTTTATTTAATTATCTAATTTGAAGAAATCAAATTATTGAAATTATAAAACTTTTCATTTTCTTTATTCAATAATTAATAACCATATAATAAATTTATTTTATCAATAAAAACTCTTTATTTTCTTTCTTTTGCAATAATTAATAATCGAAATAATAGATTTTTTATAATAATACTAGAATACTAATTAATTTTTAATAATTAATAACCATGCAATGAATTGATCTGACATTTTATTATTTTATAATTTAATTATCATCTAATTTTTTTAAATATTAATTTTTTTGAGTACTTTATATATAATTGTACATGATCTCCTAAATTTATCATACAAATTATTATTTTCTTTTTTGTGTTAAACATATTTTTAGATAGGGATAAAAATTAATATATTGAGCAAAAGATGTCTATGAGTAATGATTTCCGTAAGTTTCTTTCTTTTTCCATTCATATAATTTTATAGTTTAAGTAATTGTTTTAATTTGTAAAAATAATATTTGTGTTTATTTTTTTTAGTTTAGCTAAGAAGGCGAGTTTGTTGTTTTAATTTATTAGTGTGTAGAATTCTTTTATCATTTTTAAATCTATAGAAAAAGTTGGATTAGTAGTTTTTGTTATCGTAATCGAAGAATATTAAAAGGGTGAATGAAAAAATTATTTTTTCATCATATTAATTTATTTATATTTTTCAATCAAATTTAATTGGTACAGTTATTTATAAGTATTGACAGGCGATCGACTAGTAAATATATAAAAACAGAACTTTCAAAGCTGGCATGGCACAAAACTAGAGCTTTGAAGTGCTTTTTTTTTTTCTTTTTGCATTTTTAATTTATTAGTTTATTATATAAGTATTAATTATAAATAGAGTAGGTAAGAATAATGTAACATAAAAATTGGCTATAAACATAAATAATTCCTCAATTTCCTTTTTCTCTTTCCCCCAATGGGAAAGGAAGCCACCGGAAACTAATAACAATATGGTAGAGGAAAATAATAGAAGAACAAATAATTAGCAAGTATTCTTTTTAATTTATTACGGAAAGTGCTAGATCTATGGTTACAAATAAATATTAACTTTTTTGTCTAAATTCAAGATAAAAACATAATGAAATTTAGACACTTTATTTCTCTCTGTTTTTTTTTTTTATTATTGATTACTTAGGTGAGTATTTGAGAATAATAGGAACAACAATAAAAATACTACAATTCGCTCATTACGCAAGCATATGACTAGATATTATTAATAACTAATTCTTATATTTAATCGTAAATTGATGACCATTTGAAATTTTAAAAGTTAATGAATTATTTTTTTTAATCTAGATATAACATGATAGGAATGATTTTAAAAGTTAAGGTATTTTTCTCATTATAATTTAAATGGGTTGTGTATCTAAATTTGAAATAGATATTTTGAATTTGAGTTTTAATTATAAAAATTAAGCAGATGGCAAACTTGACAACTTAAATTGATTATTAATGTATTTACTAAACTTTTATATAATTTACTTATAAATTAATAAATTCTAAGTTAAAAAAAATACTATTGAAAACAAGACTTAGATTTTCTATTTCCTTTAAACAAATATTTTTTTCATACGTCTCTCTTTTTCTCTTCATTCATGGATTACTTTTTACCTTGTTACCAATATAACATGGGCAGTAGGAAAATTTTGGATTTCAGCGTAGAAACAAACAAATAAAAACTGTTTGGAATTGAATGTCCCTCACGTTCCTAGCCCTGAAGAAAAGTCATGCCCTACCTAAACGTACCACCTATCAATTTTTCTTAAAAGATTAAAGAATCTTTGAATTCTTAATTATTGGACTCCATATAATTAGAAACAGAAAAAAAAAAAAAAAGTCACATAATTAATGACTAGATGTATAGACGTGTCTATCACTCCATTGTATCTATGAGAATATTTATGCAATATTCAGTCACCGGTTCTTATATAACTTTTAATATTTTGAATAAATCAAAATATTATTTTTATTAAGAAAATTATAATCGTGTCCTTATATTTTGTCAAAATTAATTATTCTATTTTTATATTTTTTAAAATACACTATTATACCCTTATGTTTTTAGTCCGTTATATATTGTTCCTCTTCCGTCTATCTCATGTACTTTCGGACATTAAATTGCTATAAAAATGACTTAAACGACTCTAACTAAAAGACAAAATCAATTTTGTTATAAAATCATTTTTTATCTTGCTGAAATATCGCTGGTACTGCTGGTCCCAGTAGCTGAAACACTGGGTTATATCAAAATCTTTCAATTTAACCACCAAAATGATTAGAATCTTATGGGAAACTCTTTTACATCTATTTTTTTTTTTATCATCAATTAAAATTGATATCAAGAAATTCTTAAACCCCAAAACTTTATGACAAAGAAAAATTTGTTCATATTTTCTCTCTAAATTGAAAATTATAATCTTATTATTATTTCAACAATAACAATAAGGAAGAATAATGATTTCTATTACTATATTAATCTCTTCTTGTTATTATTCTTGTTCTTATTTTAGGGAGATAAATTAGAGAGAGAAATTATATAATTGCTATTATTTTTTATTTTTGCTCATTGATTCATGTACAATAGCTTTATGCGGTAAAAAGCTACAGCAAATTGTTCTAACACAAGCAATTCTAACACAAGCAATTCAGCTCTTAAATACTCTTGGAATGACCAAAGTAGAATTTATCAAGCTTACATTGTTTCCAAATCTAAACTCCTTTAAATATTTTGTCGCTTTTATTTCTACCTTTCTAAGCTTTGACTCATCTCAAATTTCTGCAAAAAATAATGTTTTCTGAAATAGAAATCCATTCAGAGATTCTCAGATCTAGGTGGTAGTGATTATGGAGGGGGAGAAAGTGTTATAAAGAAGCTGTAAGCTATGGGGAGAAAGTTTTGAAAATGTTTGCTAGAAGAGAAAGAAAGGAAGAAGAAGAGGGTCTTTTGGTGAAAAAAAAAAAAAAAATCTCTCTTTAGACCTTTAGGTTTTCTTTGACTTTTGTTTGAAAGTGTACAAAATGGACGGAAGGAGTACTGGATGTAATGGACCTAAAACATGAGGCTATAGTAGTGTATTTTAAAAAATACAAGATAGAGTAATTAATTTCGATAAAACATAAGGGTATTATTATAATTTTTTCCTTTTTATTATTTATAGTGTAATGTTTATATTTTCTTTTTTTTTTTTGAAAGGAAAATGGCTGAAAATTTTATCGACTATCAAGCATAAGGAAATTACAAATATAACTGGATTGGGAATCTAGCCATTCCACCATGTCTGACACACAGAATGGGCACACCTGGCTAAAGCATGGGCCATGCTATTAGCAAACATTCGAATAAACACAATACCCAAATTAACAGTATCGGTAATAAGAGACCTACAATCTAGAATAACAGAACCAAAAGAGAAATAATCAATATAATTGGGATCAATAATAGCTCGAACACTCAGTTGAGCATCTAACTCTACAATCACATTAGACCACCCTTTCCTTTTGATCTAACTTAAGACCTCACGAATGGCAAGGATCTTTGCAGTTTTGGCATCAAAGTTCCTGTACGTGCAACGTTGCATAGCACAGACAAAACCACCAAGAGCATCATGAACTACACATCCAATCCCAATTCAGGAGTTTAGTAGCAGCGTCAAAATTGATCTTCAAGAAACCTACCAGAGGCTTCGACCACAAAACTGAGTTGGCTGGTGTCTGTTGTTCTACGCATTACCAGCTAATCATTAAGGAAGCTCCGAGCCTGACCGACCACCTGCACCAGACTTCTCCATTTGCTGTTCCACACAATGCCATTCCGCACTTGCCATATTGACCGAAGAACCATGAGCACCAAACTTGCCTGATCCACGTGAACAGTGTTCAAAACATGTGATAGCCAAAAAAGTTAGTTGCATTAGGGAAAAGCCAACCAACTTCTGCTAAGACCCAACAACAAGAAGGAGACAAATAAGTGCATCACAGACTCAATGTTTCTGTGACACAAAAGGCATATATTCACAACTGGAACTCGATGTTGAACAAGAAGATCCATACAGGGACTCGCTGCATTACAAACTCTCTAAATTAGATTCAAACCCTTAAGAGGAAACTTCAAATGCTATAAATGGTGCCACATGGACTGAATATCCAACTCAAGAGCATGTGGGATTTCACAAGTTAAGAAACAGTAGGCACTCTTAACTGTGTACTTCCCCTTATGATCGAGACTCCATATCCATTTATCTTCACTCATATTACGACTCAAAGGAATGGACCTGATAGCCATAATGTCGGCCTCCAAGAAAGTTGCATTTAATGAGGTTCATATTCCAATCCTGCTGGGTAATTAAATATGATACTAGATAGAGATTGGAGGTTACTGTCCTTAGATAGTAACTCGAAAACCAGGAAGAGAAGGCACCCAAGCATCGTCCTAAATAAGAATACTCGAACCCGACCCAACTTTTTTAACTGCTTCTTGCTTAAGCATAACAGTACTCTTCTATAGACTATGCCAAAGGAAGCTTGGACTGTTACCTAAGGGCGCTTCTATTGAGATTAATGCTCTGATACCACTTGTTGGATATCAGCGCAGTGATAAACTCCAAGATTGATTAATAATTTATAACACAAAAAATAATAACGGGAAAGGCAACCAAAATAATACTAACACAAAACACCAAATATAATTGTATTAATAAGAAGCAAACATTCACAAAGCTTAAGGAAAGGATTACTTACTTGGTTTTTGCTTGGTGCTTGCTTGGTTCTTGCTTGGTTTGTTACAAATGAGAGGAGGGGTGGTATTTATAGGCATTTCCACCTCCTCAATGTACGGCTAAGATTTGTCTACAAAAATGGATGGTTTAGATTACATGGAGAATTCTAGAACTATGTTGACATTATACAAAATATCTTTTGGGTGGAGTAATGTGGAGTATTCTAGAATGTGGGCTTGGACCTCCAACTTTGGGCTTAAGACTTCCCAAGTCTTGGCTTATTATAGCAGCCCATTTTGGTGGTAACTAAATTAATCGGTGATATTTTAATACTCTCCCTCAACGATTAATTTCTCTTTTTTTCATCATTCCCAATTGTTGGCGAAAATCTTCATATTTATTTGTGTTTAAACTCTTTGTAAAGATATCGGCTGGTTGATCCTCCGTCTTGATATATTTCATTTTAATCTCTCCTTGTAGAACCTTCTCTCTGATAAAGTGATAGTGAACCTCCAAGTGTTTTATTCTCGCATGAAACACCGGATTCTCAGCCATTTGTATAGCCGAACAATTATCACAATTTAACGGAATTGGATAGTCGATGGGTTGATGCAGATCATTCATAAGCTGTGACAACCAAACACTTTCCTGAGCTACTGTTGCTGCTGCCCGATACTCAGCTTCTGTTGTGGAAAGTGACACTATAGGTTGTCTCTTACTGCACCAAGAGATTACTCCTAAACCAAGACTAAATGCATAGCCTGTTGTCGAGCGTCGAGTGTCGTGATCTCCTGCATAATCAACATCGCAATATCCTTCCAACTTGATAATTTCACCTCTCTTATAAAAGATCCCATAATCGATTGTACCTTTGACATATCTTAATATTCTTCGAACTGCTTCCAAGTGAGGTTTCTTAGGCTTCTGCATAAATCGGCTAACTACTCCAACTGCAAAGGAAATGTCCGGCCGTGTCATAGTGAGATAGATTAGGCTTCCCACTAGTTGTCTATACATAGTAGCATCTTCGAGATCATTGCCTTCATGAGCACACAACTTGACATTAGCATCCATTCCAAACCTCTTCAGTAGATCTCTTGCATACTTCTGTTGTCCGAGGAACAAACCTTCCTTAGCTTCTTCGATCTCCAATCCAAGAAAATGCTTGAGCTTTCCTAGCTCTTTCATTTTGAAACGATTAGCCAAATTCTCTCGGATGAGTTGAATCTCTTCGATGTTGTCGCCAGTGACTATTAAATCATCAACGTATACTAGCACTATAGCTAGTCTTCCTTCCCGATCTTTTACAAATAAACTGGAGTCTGCTAGTGCCATAACATATCCATTCTTGATAAGGAATTCTGCAATCTTGCCATACCAGGCCCTCGATGCTTGTTTTAGACCATAAAGAGCTTTCCTTAGCTTGCACACATAGTTAGGATTTTCACGACTTCTGAACCCTGGTGGTTGCTCCATGTAGATTTCACGATCAACTTCACCATGTAAGAATGCATTCTTCACATCCATCTGCCTCAAAGGCCATGACTTACTAGCTGCTAAAGCTAGTAATACTCGCACAGTCGTGATCTTGGCAACTGGACTAAATGTCTCATCATAGTCCAAGCCATATTGCTGAGAAAATCCACGAGCAACCAGTCTTGCTTTGTATCGCTCAATTGATCCATCTGGGCGAGTTTTGATTTTGTAGACCCATTTGCAAGAGATGGGTTTCACATCTCTTGGTTTTGGCACTAATTCCCATGTTTGATTTTCCTCCAAAGCAACAATTTCTTCTTCCATCGCAGTAGTCCACTCCATCTTCTTTGATGCTTCTTCATAAGTTGTTGGCTCCTTTATCTCTGCTATAGCAGCATTTGCATATTTTGGATTAGGTCTTCTTTCTCGACTTGATCGTCGAAGTAGAGGATAATCTGGATCTTTTTCTTCTTAACTTGGTTGTTGTTGTTCGTATGCACCTATCTTCCATGGGCTCTTCGATTTCTCTTGAACTCTGGATGGCTCTCCTTGACCTTTCTCTGGATGAACTCTCCCTCTCCTATCTTCTTTTCAACTTTTTCTTAAATTTCTTTTGAGTCTGGTAGCAGAGTTGCTTCAGATGACCACCAAGATGATGTCTCATCAAAGATCACGTTTCGTGAAATATGACACTTGTTAGTTGTAGGATCACAACATCTCCAGCCTTTTCTTTGCTCATCATAACCAACGAATATGCAGCGAAGTGCCTTTTTGTCAAACTTGCTTCGAAGTTCATCCGGAACGAAAACATAACACAGGCATCCAAAAATGCAAAAATGACTTACAGTTGGTTTAATGTTCCACAGTTTCTGAAATGGGGATGTAAACTTCAGTCTTGCTTGAGATAGTCTGTTGGTGACGTACACAACTGTCTTCATGCTCTCTGCCCAAAATCTAGCTGGCACATTCTTCGCATGGAGCAAACTCCTACAAATCTCTACCAGGTGTCGATTCTTTCTCTCAGCAACTTCATTTTGCTGCGGTGTTCTTGGACATGTGAATTGCCTTCGAATGCCTTGCTCTTGGCAATATTTAGTGAATTCGTCAGACGTGTACTCTCCACCATTGTCAGTGCGAAGGCATTTAATTTTATTCCCGACTTCTTTTTCAACTTTCTTCTTGAAAGCTTTGAATTTTTCAAAAGCTTCTGACTTCTCTACCATGAATTCTACCCAAACATATCTCGAGTAGTCATCGATGAAAGTAATCATGTACCTCATATTACTGTTTGAAGGTTGCTTGACCCGTCCAAGAACATCTGAATGTATTAACTCCAATGGCACCTTGGCTCTATGTTTTGACTCTTCAAAGGGAAGTTGGTGAGTTTTTCCATACTGGCATCCAGCACATATAGTGTCTTCTCGGCATTCCAACTGAGGAAGACCTTTAAGCATGGACTTCTTCATCATCACCTTAAGCTTGTGATAATTGACATGTCCCAGACGAGCGTGCCACAAGTCAGCTGTCTCACTCTTTCTTGTTCTTTCAACATAGGCTTCTTGTGCTGACATGACGTAGATTGATTCTACTCGCCGTCCTTCCATGACTGGATCTCCGATTAATTTAAGGTTAGATAAACCTTCACATTATCAGGACCGAACACCACATAATTACCTGCACTTGCTATTTGTGATACATAGAGCAAGTTTTTCTTCATCCTTGGCACATGGTAAGCCATCTGTAACTCCATTTTCTCCTTACTGGAGGGAGAAACAATGGTTGTCTTTCCAATGTGAGGTATTGGCAATCTCGTGTTATTTGCTGTGACTACAACACGACCTCCATCGTAATCGGATACATCCGATAATTTTTCCTTGTTTCCTGTCATGTGATTGGAACTTCCAGAATCAACTATCCAATCATCATCATAGTTGATTTTATCACTTACAATGATGACTCTTGCTCGGGTCCTTTCATTATCATCTCTACTGGCTTCTGTGGTGAACATTCTTCCTCTTGAACAAAGAAATTGTGAATGTCCCATTCCTCTTCACTTTGTTGCTCATTCTGGGTTGATGCTGTGTTTCCTTCTACTCGTTTGCTTCGACATTCTCGGGCGAAATGTCCTCCTTTGTGACACTTATAGCAACGATCACTTTCTCGTCAATCGTCTTTCCTTTGTCCTAGCCTTGCTCTCCCTTGCTGTGATGGTCTCCACTTTTGCTTTCTCCACCCTTGTTGATTGCTCTTTTCTTTTCCACCATCTACTCTCGCAACGTTTCGAAATCCCCTCTTTTTAGCAAAGAGAGCTTTCTCATCATCCTTCAAAGCTACTTTAGACATTTTTTCGTCTAAAGTCTCTTCATTGGATAAGATATTCTCTAACTCGTCTAAGGTTGGTTGTGTAGCCCAACCATGAGTAGCAGTCACAAGACCCTTAAATTCAGGTCTCAGACCATGGATGATGATCCTCCTCATCCTTGTCTCATTGATTTCGTTGTCTGGATCTAATTTCGAAATCTCCTCACATAAAGATTTTACTTTAGAAAAGTATTGACTTACAGTGAGGTTCTGTTGCGAGATGGAGAACAACTCATTTTCGAGCCGTTGCAGTTTTGCTTCATTCTTCTTGGCGAAAGCAGACTTGAAGATGTCCCACGCTTCCTTTGGTGTTTTAGCCGACTTGATCCGTTGCATCTGCTCATCTTCTACTGCAACCGTCAGCACATACATCGCCTTCCCGCATTTTGTCTCCCACTCTTTCAGAGCTTTCGCATCCCCAACTGGTGGTGTAGTATTATCTCCTCCAACGATATCCCATAAGTCTTGACCTATGAGATAATATCTCATACAGGTACTCCAATTCCCGTAATTGTTGCTATTTAGCTTCTCGATGCTATTAGCAACTCCAGAAAAATCCACGATAAGGTACCGGTGTTCCTGACACTAACTAATGCACAACGGTCCTTGACCAATCAAGATCACAATCCTTGCTTGTGAATCTTATTTCAACAACAGTCCCCGACTGTTAATTCCAACAGAGTAACGATACTCTACACTTGTAAATGAACACCAGAAAATACCATGGCTACAACAACTACCACCACAACCAAGCTCTGATACCACTTGTTGAGATTAATGCTCTGATACCACTTGTTGGATATCAGCGCAGTGATAAACTCCAAAATTGATTAATAATTTATAACACAAAAAATAATAACGGGAAAGGCAACCAAAATAATACTAACACAAAACACCAAATATAATTTTATTAATAAGAAGCAAACATTCACAAAGCTTAAGGAAAGGATTACTTACTTGGTTTTTGCTTGGTGCTTGCTTGGTTCTTGCTTGGTTTGTTACAAATGAGAGGAAGGGTGGTATTTATAGGCATTTCCACCTCCTCAATGTACGGCTAAGATTTGTCTACAAAAATGGACGGTTTAGATTACATGGAGAATTCTAGAACTATGTTGACATTATACAAAATATCTTTTGGGTGGAGTAATGTGGAGTATTCTAGAATGTGGGCTTGGACCTCCAACTTTGGGCTTAAGACTTCTCAAGTCTTGGCTTATTATAGCAGCTCATTTTGGTGGTAACTAAATTAATCGGTGATATTTTAATAACTTCCAGAAGAGACATAAAAGGAAAATACTTCGCCTTTAGAATCTTCGCCACTAGAGAGTTCGAATTAGAGAAAATGTGCCAAGCTTTTCGGCTTAACATTGCAATATTAAATTCATGGAGTCTCTTAAATCCAAAGCTGCAAAAAATCTTAGGCCTACTCATATGATTCCAACTCATCCAATGAATCCCGCCTTCATGGTTCCTACCTTTTCCACCAATATGCAACCATGATTTGCTGAAGATCATAACATAAGGACTTAGGCAATAAGAAAATGTTCATTACATAATTCGGTAAGGCCTAGAGGACCGTTTTGAGCATTATTTCCTTACCCGCTCCCGAGAGACATTGCTTTTTCCAGGAATTCAACTTCTTCCTCATATTATCTTTGACAAATCAAAACCTTCCATCTTGTTAATCTCAACTCGTGTGGGAAGGCCTAAATAAACCCTAAGATCAGCTTGTTTAGAAACTCCCAAAAAAGAGCAAACCTAGCTACGAACTAAGACCGGTGTATTACGAGAGAAACAAACCGACGATTTACTTATATTAATGGTCTGCCCAGAGGCTTGAGCATGCACAAGTATAGCGTCTTTGATCACCTGCGCCTCCAAGACATCTGCCTTAAAAATCAGAAGACTATCATCCACAAACTACAACTGAGAAACACTGGGGTCTCCATGCATTATAGAGCAACCATGTAATAAACCCACATCGACTTTAACAGAAATAAGCCGTGATAAGCCTTCTGCACAAAGAATAAATAAGTAGAGGGATAGGGGATCACCTTATCAAATTCCATGAGAGGGAGTAATAGGACCCAAAAGCCGGCCATCATGTAAAATAGAATATTTCAACGTAGAGACACATGCCATCACCAAGCTCACCCATCTTGCATCAAAACCAAATCAAATAAGCACATCTGGGATATAACTCCATTCCAACGGTTATATGCCTTACTAATATCTATTTTCAGAGCTACATATGCATCTTTACCTCGTCATTAATTGTCAAACTAATGCATAAGCTCAAAAGCTATAATACTATTATCTTGAATGATCCTACTCCAAACAAAAGCACATTGGGCAGGAGAGACAATATCAGGTAGAACTGTATGAAGACGGTTGGCAATCATTTTGCTCATAATCTTATAAAAAACATTACACAACGCGATTGGCCATAAATCCCCCATTACCTCTGGAGAAGATTTTTTAGGAATTAGAACTAACATTGTCTCATTAATGTCGGTCAGGAAAGAGCCTCCACTCAACAAGCATATACACATATTAGCAATATTCGGACCAATAATGTCCCCATAATGTTGATAGAAACCGGGATTGAAACTATCAATACCAAGACTCTTGTCAGGTTTCATACTAAAAATAGCCAGCTGAACCTCTTCCATTGTATATGGAGCAATCAAAAACTCATTATCCCTTCTCGAAATGCACTAGGGAACATTTCCAACCACAGGATCAGAAGAACTAGGTCTAGCCGTAAACACATCTGAAAAAGACTCCATGATTAAAGAATCCAAGCTAGAGACTTTCTCTTGCCGCATTCCAGTAGAGTTTCTAAGTCTATGAATCGAGTTCGCCTTATGCCCGAGTAGTAGCCATGGCATGGAAGAAGCGTGTATTAGAATCCCCTTCCTTCAACCAAAAAACATTCGCTTTATGATTCAATTGGATCTCTCTATCATAAAGAAGGTAGTGGAAGTTTTGCTTAGCCTCTAGAAAAGTATTCATGTCACGAAAAATGCATGAGCCACGCAACTCACACATAGTATGATGTTATTGTTCAATCTCAGCCTTATGAATATCTTTTAAATCCATCCCCTACTGGTAAAGTGCTTGACCACACTGAGAAAGCTTCTAAAAAATAGGAAGACTTATAATTCTCCCCCCATGATTTCAACACAACCCACCGGCATCTAGGATCCTTAACCCAAGAATTCTCAAATTTAAACTTGTGAGCCTCTGAACTAGGAACAAATACGAACAAAAGTGCGAATCTCTAGAAAAATAGGCAAGTGATTTGAAGTAGATGTGTTGAGGGTATAGGCTTAAGCTAAGAGAAAAAGATACTATTATGACTGTGAGTCAAAACTCTATCCAACTTCTCCTTGATTAGATTATTCGACTCCCGCCCGTGTTCCCATATGAACTGATACCCGCCCATAGGAAAATCCATAAGCCCCGCAATCGAAACATCCATCTTAACATCAATACAACACAAAGAAATATTAAGGCTTTGAATATGAGACACAAATCTCCACAGCAAGGCCAAACCCCCACTATGACCCACACAACCCACAACAATAAAATCATCATAGTCCAAAAGATCTTTTATTTCATTAATGAAGATAAACATAAAGTTTCGACAAGAAAAATAAATATGGGCCTTTTCTCTCTTATAATAAATTGTAAGTTTTGAATTGCACGCGGGTTGCCCAGCCCATGATAATTTCAGCTAAGACAACTCATTTTTATCGGAGAGCCCGCAAAACAGGACCCACCATTAACACAGTCTTTAGATCATTAGACATGCTAGCAGACACAACAAGACCCTGGGACCCTTTAGAAGGCTGATCCTAGCTTACTTTCTTCCTCTTTGACTCACCAACCTCCAAATCATCTGTAGGATTGTCTTTATTAGAATTCAAAACATACTGGTTTCCTACCTTAAGTAGTATATCATTATTTGCACCACAACCAGCTCTAAGCATCCCTCCAATAGACGGATTTTGAAAATTGATAAGCGAATTCACCGCCCAATCAAATCTGGAACTGCCCAACTGAAAAGAACCACCAATGTTGCCACTTCCATCCTCTTCGGTCATCGGTCGAAGACATCTTGCACCAATGTTACGGTGAGGGCGATGGGAAAAGTACGAATATCAATAGTGAAAGTGTAGACAATTTTGCCTAGAGCAAATTCAATCAGTTTAGAGAAAACTTCTCCGTGTGTCCAAGAAACCCATAAATGAAATAAAAATGTGGTAAGCGTTCATAAGCAAAGGTTATCCAAAACCACTCCCCATCAGCAAAACAAAGATGATTCCCTTTCCGAAAAGGTTTCCTAACATTTAGATGAACCCGCAATCTCATATAAGAATTCCAGGAATTAGTAAAATTTTTAGGATTAACCTCCACAAACTCACCAATATGGTTACCAATATCACTGAGGACTCTTTCCGAGCGAAAACCAATTCAAAAATCATGGACCTAAACCCAAATGGGCATATGAAAAAGAGGAACCTCTGAAGGCTACACCTGACCTTCACCCGTTCCAATAATAAAATTAGATTATCAAAGGTCCAAGGAGACATCTCCAAAATCCTACACAAATCGACTTCATGAAAGAACTAAAAGATATATAGGCCACCCTCGAGCTCCTTCACCTGCATCCCTAACATTGATCTCATCAAGGCAACCATAGTCTGAGACATGGCCTGGTAATTGATAACACGATCAGATAAGAACCTACCCACTAAACTCAATAATGGCCCTCTTTCTCAGTCAACTCGTCTTTACCATATACTAAACCATTATCATGGTCATCATCGACTGAGAGCTGGGCCATGTCCTCGAAAATGCGATCGTCATCCATCAGACAAAACAGAAGAATGTGCCAAAGCTAGGATCAGGAATAAAACAAACTACTTCTCCTAGAGAAGACGAGAGAAAACAGACCACTTCATCTAAGTCTATTTAAATCAATAATGTTGGTTAGTGTAACATTTATAATAGTATTTACTAGTATTTAGAATTTGAGGTAACAGTTATCAAATATTACTTCCTTTAAGGTTTGATGAAATACGCTAGTTAAATATCTATTAAAATTATTAAACTTTATATAAGTAAAAATTATTGAATGAAGAGATAAAATATATTCAATTAGTTTATGAACGAATTTCAAATTTCAAATTTAAAATGCAAATTCGCTATTTCATTTTCACCCAAAAATTTCAAATCCATTTCAAAATTAGTATTAGTATGTAGACTTCATCTGCATTATAGGCTTCAGAAGTTGCTTACGCTGTATAGTTTGACGATCTAACTATGGATCTTACTGTTCTTAAAGACCATTTTGAATAAATTTGAGTCAAATTCAACCATAAACCACTATACTATACCAACCATATAATTTCCAGTAAGAAAATATTATTGTTTGTTAATTTCATATATATAATAGAGTTAAGATTTCATTTTTCAATTGTAAAAAAAAGTAGAAATAATAATAATATAATGTGGGATAAATATTTTTTCATAATATTTTTTATACCACTCTTTTTTATATTTTTTCGAAGCAATTCCAAACAACTTTTTTTCATAAATTCATGTTACCATACGAACTCTTTTTCATTCATGAATTAATTTTTAATTCATGCAAGATTATAAAAGTACTGGCAATTTATGTAACACTATCATTTGTATTACTATCATACATTACCAAATTATTGTAAAAACCTATGCAAAAATAATTAAATATGTTTAATGGGAATCAATCAACGTGAATGTATTCTTATTAGCATAAATTGTTAGCCATTTGATAAAAGAAAAAATTTAATTACACAGTTTGTTTTTTACATAAAAACATGTATATTAAATTAATATCTCATAATTAAAATTTCAATTGAGAGAATATTTCACTTAATTGAGAGAGAAAAAGAGAAAAAGAAAAAAGAATCACTTGTGTATATTCAAATTAATTTTTTATAGTCAATATACTTAATTATCTATAAATAGTAATTATTTATGTATATTTATTTAAAAATTTAAAAATAAAAGTATATATATATATATATATATATATATATATATATATATATATATATATTGTGACTCCACTTGAAATCATTAAATTTTACACTTTATATAAATAATTTGTTTTACATAATCTTTATACCCGTAACGATATCTTGGACCAATTCACACAAAAATAAAAAAAAGATAAACCAATGAAACATAAATGAATAAATAAAATATGACAATAAAATTAAAATAAGAAAAAAAATAAAAAATATAAATGAATAAATTACAATTCAAAATTTTGATTACAGCATGTAAATTTGAGATCTTCTTCTCATGAATCAAAATGAGAGGATCTTCTAGTTCCTGACAACAACCATAGAGATACCGTGTGATGTGAAACAACAATCACAAGTTGACTATATGAATATCATAAAAAGGCATTATCCTTTGTAAATTATGCAGCACTTACACATTTTTGGTTTTTTTTTTAAGTGATAAAATAAAGAGATGTAGCCTCTGTCGAGCTTCATTCCCTCAACGACCTCTAACTCATTGTACAATATTTTCCCATCCTGAAATGGTTCAGAGAGGACTATAAGTTAAGATGGTGCTAGAAATCCGAATGGAACATAACACTTGTTACAGCCAAAAAAAGAAGTACGACCCAAGCAACATCCAGCTAGAAGAAAGAACATGCAGCAGTCAAAAAACATTAACTCAGGTTTTAGCTTAAATAAATTCTAAAAAGTAAGAAACAGAGGTTGCTAGGTAATTTCCCAGAGCAACTAAATACTCCTAATAATGATATTGTTTAAATAATTATTATGCTTAAGTTATATTTTTTTTTAACAATAAATTATTTATAATTTTATGATACTTAGATAGATTTCCTTTTTTCATGATACTTGCAAATCCGATTTTATTGGATTGATCATCAATTGTAGACAGATTTGGAAAAAGCTTAGCTATCAAAAGTATAGGCTTTGAACTAATTCTATTTCTATATAGGGCAGTATTTGTGAGATATCTGTAATTCTATTTCATACCAGAACTCGAATAACATTATCCAGAACCCATAAGATGTAAATCTATAAGATGCAATTATCATAGTTCAAAATTGAGTAATTGACTTCAAGAAGGCTGCTAATAGTTGCAAATGGAATTCTAAAATTAATCAACAACATGTAAATTTTAATCTCCATTTCCATGTAGAGTGAAAGATCCTTTGTTAAGTTTATAGATAGATATAAATGAGATTAAATTCAAAAATTTTAAAGTCTTATATATTTATTTAAAAAATATTTGAAAAAAATTAATATATCAAAGGTCTAATTATCTTTATATCTATTTTAAAAATTATTTTAAAAAATATATATCTAATTAAATCATAGAAAAATTAAATAAAATTGGATAAATTTTTCAAAAAAAAGAAGAATAAAATACTGAACAAAAAGAGAGCTCTTGAATTTTCTCTTTATTTCATATTTAATATAGAAAAGCTAAAATAAAACTGATAGTAAATATGCCAAATAGCTATTTTTTCATTAATTCAAACTTCTATAGCCTATATTTTTGTTAAATTAGAATTTAAAATTTTAAAATACAATAATATGTAAAATAAACCAAATAAGTATACACCATCCTATCCAAAAAAATCAAAGAGAAAGAATATATTTATTAATTTCATTATATTTAACTAACAGACTTTAATAGTAAAGTGTTTAACCATATTTTAAAAAATTCAGAATATAATAAATTACAAAAAATTAATTTTCATTGTAATACGTTTTCAATTTACTTCCTAAAAAATAATATCACTTGAGAACCTATAATTAAGAATATCAAAATCCATTAATTATAAAAAATAATTGGACAATAATGATGCAAGATAAAATAGAGAATATAAATATACATATTTTTTCGATTAAAATACATAAAAAATTCAACTAAAAGGATACTCAAAAGTATAAATAGAATCTATTTTCTCAAATTAAAAGACATAAAAAATATAACTAAAAAGATTTTCAAAAGAATAAATGGATATATTTTCTCCAATTAGAATGCATAAAAAAATCTAACCAAAAGGATATATTAGGAATTCTGAATTAAACTAAGGCTAGTGTAGGAAATTTCAGTATTCCCCCCTATTCTCATGTTTATATATAGTATTAGTTCTTTTATGACGTGCGTTGCATGATGACTTTACTTATTATATACTCGTTTAATTTTTTTATTTATATAACATTAATATAAATTCTTATTTAGGTTAAAATAAATATAATGAACATGTCTTACAATGTAATATCTAATTGAAAAGAAAATAATGTCTTTGCTCCTCTTCTTAATAAAAAAAATATATTTTTGTTATTAATTAATTATATAAAATAACAAAAAATTTGCATTTAAAATACTGTAAAATATTTTATAATTTGGCGATGCTATAATATTAATCTAATAAATCAATACTTGCTCTAAGTAGCCACAATATAAAATATAAATTTGATCTTTATATTATTTATTTTTGTTAGATGAAATTAAGCTGAAATTTTGTCAATAGTATGTAATATTTTAATGTATTTTACACAAAATCTTTAAAAAAAAAATTATTTAAAATTCTCAACTCCATATAGTGCAAACAACAATATTAGTAATGAAAGATCATCTCTCAAGTTCATAGATAGATACAAGTGAAATTAAATTTAAAAATATCAAAGCCCTATATATTTATTTATTATTTGAAAAAAGAAATTAAAATCTCAAATTTCTAATTATCTTTATATCTATTTTAAAAATTATTTTAAAAAAATACATCCAATTAAATGAAATGTGATAAATTAAAAAAAATAAAATATTGAATAAAAAAAGAGCTCTTGAATTTTCTCTTTATTTCATCTTTAATATAGAAAAAAGCTAAAAATAAAAATGATAGCAAATATGCTAAATAGTCTCTTTTTTTTTTTCATTAGTTGAAACTTTTATAGCTTTTTTTTTTTTCAAAAAGATTATATTAGACTAAAAACGAAAAAAATTTCTTATTTAATATACTAATTGAATACCACAATTTCATACTTCTTTTTTTTTTTTTTTTGTTAATTTAGAATTATAAAAAAATTTTAAAATACAATATGTGTAAATAATCAAAATACATGCAAATCAAAGAAAAAGAATGTATTAAAAAATTTATTTTAATTTCGTTGAATTTAACTAATAGACTCTAATAGTAAATTCTTTAACCATATTTTAAAAATTTTAGAACATAATAAATTAGAAGAATTTAAGTTTTTTTTTTTTCAATACTTAAATTAAGGTTTTCGATTTACCTCCTAGAAGCGGTATCACGTGAGAACCTATAATTAAGAACATCAAAATCTATTAATTAAAAAATCATTAGACAATAATATTGCAAGATCAAATAGAGAATATAAATATACATATTTCTTGAATAAAAATGCATAAAAAATATAATTAAAAGGATATTCAAAAAGATAAATGAAATCTATTTTTCTCAATTTAAAAGGCATTAAAATTATAACTAAAAGGTGGTTGAGATGATGGAGCAGTGGTGGTGGTGGTGGTGGTAGTGGTGGTGATGGTGAAGTGATGATAGTGGTGTAATTAATGGTTGAGGTGGTGGTGGTAGTTGCAGCGGAGGCGGTGGAGCAGTGGTGGTGGTGGTGGAGCAATTGTGGTGGTAGTTGAGGTGGTGGTGATGTGGTGGAGTAGCGGTGGCGGTGGGAATGGTGGTGGTTAAGGTGGAGGAGCAATGATGGAGCAGTGGTGGTGGTGAAATGATTGAGGTGGTGGCGGCAGTAGTGGTAGTGGTTGAGGTGGCGATGAGGGTGGTGGAGCGATGGTAGTAGTTGTGGCACAATGGTGGTGGAGTAGTGGTGACGGTGGGAGTAGTGGAGCGATGGTGATGGGGGAGCGATAGTGGTGGTGGTGATGAGGGTGGTGGTAGTTGTGGCGCAGTGGTGAAGGTGGAGATGGTGGTAGGTATAGAGTAGTCGTTAAGCGGTGACTCTGTAGTGGTGATAGAGTGGTTGAGGTTGTGGAGCATTGGTGGTTGTGGTGGTGAGGTGGTAGCCTTGAATAGTAAAGTTTTTATTGGGGTAACTTGATGTAATTGTTATTATATGTACTTAATGTAATGGACAATACATATGTTTTATTTATGTAATGAATATTACATCAAATTAAGTAATGAAGATTGCACATGTAATCTCAGTTACATTACATTAATCCAAAAAAGTCTAACTAAACATTGTAATCATTCTTGTAATGTAATCATTCTTGTAATGTAATCCTCATTCTATTACATGGTTGATTACATCATACCAAACATTACTTAATTTTTTTTATGATTTTTAAATTTCTCAAAAATTTAATAAAATTCTTGAATTGAAAATGATTTGTAAGGTTTGAGTTTGTATTAAGGAGGGAGCTATGAGGTGAGGCAATTATCCCATTTCTTTTTCAAAACAAAAAAAAAGCCTGACTCTGGAAATATTTGAACTCAAATCAATAATAAATTCAAAAATTACTCTAATTGTCTCGCTCGCTGAACATATCATTGAATTCCTGAATTTTGACAAAAAAAAAATTGTAGCACTTTAAACTTCATTTTTTACTGAATTCACACTTTTTTTATACTAAAAACAATAAATTTTAAGGATTTTTGTTTTTATATATAAAATATTGATTTGATATGTGGTTAATATAACTTTGGGAACAATAATTATAGATTTTTTAATTTTTCCATAAGTATTTAATCGATCTAATTTTATAAGTTGAGATGTACAATAGATCAAATAAAGTATTTAACAAATACAATTTTATAAATTCAAGTGTTTAATGGATAAAAAAAAAAGTTACGGGTGCCACAAGATTTTTTGTGAAAAATATAAAGGTGAATTTATGTATTTCACTCATCTTGCCCATTTGATGCCGGAAA